>NW_026883239.1:0-46702 GCF_032173495.1 Musca vetustissima | reverse complement strand
TTTTTCTTGTTTATATCGACTAGTTTGTACTTCGACTTGTCTATAAATACCTTCTGAACCTGTAGTTGCTACCTCGTATAAAGAACCTTCCTGCACATTTAGCTTTTTGGGCATAAGCTCGCCCGGTAGTCTTCAGCTGGTGTATAGAGCTTCATAGGTCTTTTAATTCGTCCATGGCTTCTAGTTGATCTCCAGCTCATCCGTGGAGACTTCTTGATCATCCAGTCGTCTATAGAGACTCCATGGTCGTCATCTTGTCGAAAACGACAGACTATCAAATCCCCTTGTATCTGATACATCATTTAAAGAGTGTCAGCTCCTCTATTGATACTCCCTGACCCTACAACGTTTCTATAGTAAACTACACCGGATATTTTATGTTTTCTTAGGTGGGTATTTTTTAAAAGAGATTTTTTTCAAAGAATATTTTTTGAATTAACAAATGAGCATGGATTGATTTTGTCAATGTGATACATCGATATATCGATGCGCGTTTTGATATATCCCCAAAATTCCGCAATCGCTTCATTTTTGAAATTATAAAACAACAAAACAATCGAAGTGGCTCCGATTTGACATTCCCGTTCCTTGAAGCACATTTGTAAAGGTTCATACCGCTCTTCGGAATTTTTAATGTTTTGACCATACTTTCCTATCGATCTCTATTAAAAACGTAGTAGTCCTCTGCCAACTTCTTATAAAGGCACAATAGCTCATAGGCTGGTCTTTATATTTCCAAGACCTCCAGAATTTTTTTGATATTGAAACCAGTCGGACGGGGCCTACCATATGATACGTTGGATAATCAATTACATGTGTTGTCGCCAGTCATATGTGAAATTCAGAAACAAGAAGTCTAAACCCCGTAGAGTGAAACAGGGAGTTCCCAAAGGTGGGGTCATATCTCCGGAACTGTTTAACCTCTACCTTTCTGATATTCCACAACCACCGGACGGCATAGAGATGATTGTACGATCATGGCGTCGGGCCCTATTATCGATGACATCTGTGAAAGGTTAAATGCCTACATAGCTGATTTAGTACAGTGCTTCCATCTGAGGAATATGAAGATATCCGCCGCCAGATCCACAGGCACTCTGTTCACCACATGGACGGCTGAAATGAAGCTCCCTCTGAACATCATGGTCGATAGTGCAATAATTCCGACCACAAACTACCCAAAAATGTTGGATGTATCGTTCGATAGCTTATTTAGGTCGTCCGCGCAAGCCACCGCTATTTGCAATAAGATGAGAAGTAGGAACAAGGTCCTCAAGTCGCTTGGCGGCAGCTCTGGGGGTGCTGATAAAGAGATCTTGTTGACCTCTTACAAAGTAATATGTCGGTCGGCGGTAAGCTATGCGGCACCAGTGTGGTACGCGAATGTAAGCGATACACTGTGGAAGAACATACAAACCTGTCAGAATGCCGCCCTGAGAACTGCGACAGGGTGCCTCCTCATGACGCCAGTGGATCATTTACATGAGGAGGAAATGGTCTTACCCGTACATCATCACAACAGGATGTTGTCGATGCAGTACCTGTTTGGGTGTTATCACAGGAATCATCCATTCCATAATCTTATGGATAGAATTCCCCCACCCAGGCACGTAAGGAGAGAAAAAAGAACACCTAGATCAAGAGGCTTATCGAGCAGGAATTACCAGCATTCACACAGAAGCAGTGACCCAGGCAATGGACCAATACCATGTGAATGCAGTACTAGGAGTCCCTCCACCACCGACAGCTGCCTAGACAAACGAGAGTGGTTTTAGTCCAACAAAGATCAGGATGGTGCAGCCGCCTCAATTCGTATTGAGCCCGAATTGACAGCGCGGTACCAAACACATGTCCTGTATGTGGATTTGGATCTCACGATACGCTGCATCTCTTTAACTGCCCTGATAAACCCACTCATCTGTCTCCGGAATCTCTTTGGACCCAGCCGTTACAGATTGCAACCTGCCTGAACCTGGAAACTGAGGAATCAGGACCAGACTAATTTAAACACAACAAACATGTAGACAGTTGCTACAACAACAAGCACTGAACTATATCTTTCTGAAGATCTATATTTCGAGACTCATAATGTTCGGCTCTAGAGCGTTCAGAAAAACATATAATAGTAGAGTTTTTGTTCCATTTCATGCCCGAGATATTATAGGGGTCTTCGTTGGTCCGAACTAAACCTACGTGCAAAATTTCGTGTTTTTAAATCGATTTAAATTTATTGGCGTCAGGCGTTACTTTCGGGTTCAAGAAACCCCTTTAATTGGTCTACATATCTCACGAGTCTTGAGATCGTCAGTTTACATAAAACTCCTGCAATATCTTCATATAGTTTTGTACTCCTTCCAAAAAAATTCTATGGTGTAAAGTAAGATTCTCTTGTCTAACATTTTGTGAATTGGGCACTCCAACATTGACCCCCTGAAGTTCAGATCCCATCTTTTTAGACTCCATACCCATTTAGCTTGTCCTTAAAATTCCCAGACTCTTTAGTTCGTTTCGATGGCCCTCAATTCGTCTGTGTTAATAAAGTCCGGCCTATCGGCCCGTCTTTAAAATCATATGTCTTTTAGTTAATTTTTGTGTTTGTTACACCCTAATAAACATTAATATTCTGGCAATACTTCGTTACCTCCACAAAAAAATACAGCAATCCTACTTCGTAAAATGTATTTCACAATTTAATTGTTATTCTGGACAGAATTTATTTACCTTTTTATATTGAATTCTTTTCTTTTTCTTCTTATATGCCCTGTTTTATTTTATTTTTTTGTTTTTTGGTATAAGTCCCGAAACAAAATACCAAGAAACCCCAAAAACAAAATTCCCAAATGAAACTGCATTCTAAAATTGCAACAAAAGACTTAAGAAGCAAACTTGTTTTTTGTTTTCTGCACAACAAGATCCCATTTTTGGTGATATTCGGAACAAGAAAAAACTCGAATACATAATATATGAAAAACAGAGAAAGGGAGAGAGAGAGGGATTCTTAAGAAAGCAATATTGCGTTGCTGAATTTTTTCCACCCTCCCTTGCCGCATTTCACCTTTCAGAATGTCGCTCTCTTCCCACAAGTAAAATATTTCTTTTGGCCCATTAAGAAAGCAATGACTTTTTACCAGAAAATAATAAAAAAAAACTGCAACAACAACATCACAAAAATATTCCCAAAATATTTTATTTTCGAGGCATATTCGCCCATAAATTAATCAGCCGTTTAAATGTCAAAATGTTTTGCTAATGATGTTGTTGTTTTTATTTTGATAATAATGTTGTTAAAAATGTTTTTAATGATGATAGGCGGTATTTGTTGTTGATAATTTGTTGATGATGGTGAAGCGTGAATCATTTTGTCTTTGGTGAGATTTTAATAATTAAAAAACAAAAAATCTTGACGTTGGCTTGAAAAAATATTAAAAAAATAATAATTTTCCTATATATCAACACTCAAAAAAATTAGACGCTTCATTATACCTCTGCATTATGGCTAATGAGGGTATATACACATTGATACGGCAAAAATGGGCCTCATCGAAATATTGATTTTCACCCCATGGTTCTTTGGACCAGATCCGTTTCACAAAATTAACTCTCGAAGGGTGTAACCGACTTGATCCAAACATAAATCAAGTTCGAAGTTCGAGAATATCGACCCACTCCTTATCCGGTTATTGATCGTAGGGTTAATACGCGTTTGTCCTAGGGTCATAAAAAATATTTTTTTTTAAAGAAACTCGCTTGTCTGGGGTCATAAAAAAACATTCTTTAAAACGTACATGATTTCTTAGGTGCTTAAGAAAATTAACGCGTTCCTAAGGCCCTTAACAAATATATATTTTTTTTATATCCGCACAAGTCTTGGGTTTGCGAAAATAAATATTTTTTATAAAACCCACGTTAACTAGGGTCCTAAAAACATTTTTTTTAAGATCACGGTTCTTATAGGCCCTTTAAAAATATTTTTTAATGAAATCACGTTTGTCTTAGTTGCTTAAAAATACTTTTTTTTTAAGCCAGGCTTGTCGAAATAAGTTTTAAAAATCTTTGCTTGTCTAGGATCCCTAAAAATATTTTTTTTTAAAGAAAATCCATACTTTTCCCACTAATAGTTGTTTTTTTAAATGAACAACAAACTGGGATTCGGCCGGACTATTTTGCAAAAACAAAGCCACAATAAAAAATCAAATCATCAAAAATAAAATCAGGCTACAGAAGCCTTTAGAGACCTTTTTCGACGATAGCAGACCTTAATTGACTTCATTAGACGATATAAGCGTTTACAGGTCGTCGTATTTGTGGGACGATAGTAGCCTTTAAATGCCTTTTTTGACGATAGAAGCCCTTAAAAGCCCTTTTAAGATGATAGAAGCCATTAAAGATCTTTTTTTGAAGATGAAGCCCTTAATGAACTTTTTAGACTATTGAAGCCTTTAAAGGCCTTTTTCGACGATAGAAGCCTTTATAGGCCATTTTTTCGAAGATATAAGCCCTTAAAGGACTTCTTTAGACGATTGAAGCTTTTAAAGGCCTTTGTATTTTTGCGACGATAGAATCCTTTAAAGGTCTTTTTACAACTATAGAAACCTTAGAAGATCTGTTTTCGAAGATATAAACCCTTAAAGGACTTTTTTTAGACAATGGAAGCCTTTAAAGGACTTTTTAGACTACAGAAGAATATAAATGCCTTTTTTGCGATAATAGAAGCCTTTAAAGACATTTTTCGAAGATAGAAGAAGTTAAAGGACTTCTTTGAACGATAGAAGCTTTTAAAGGCCTTTGTATTTTTGGGACGATAGAAACCTTTATCATCATTAAAACCCAGTAAGGAAAGTAGTAAAGTCGGATTGGGCCGACTATATTATACCCTTCACCACTTTGGATATATTGTACATATATATCCTTATAAGTGCATGCCAATGTTCCCTCGCAGGAACATACTCATGCCTTGATACACGCTATTCGGTACGTTGCACTGTTAAAAATGTAATCTCAATCAGACAGCCGTTCGAAATACATATGGAAGCTATGGCTACATCTGCACCAATTACAACAAAACGCAAAAACGTCATTTAAGTCTCAATCGAAATCTGAACCGATTTTCCCGAAACGTACCACACAGCATTCTAGACTTAATTCAGTACGCTATGCCAAATTTCGTGCAAATCGAAGGATATATAGTGACTGCACCAGTTGCATAAAATCAGAGGAAAGTCTAAATGGGAGCTATACCGAAATCTGAACCGATTTTCAAGAAACTTGGCACACATTCTAGGCTTAATTCAGTACGTAGTGCTAAATTTCGTGCAAATCAAAAGTTAGATAAGGACTTTGGTGCACCATTTGCATAAAATCGGAATCGAAAAAATATATTGGATATATATCTAAATCTGAATCGATTTTTACGAAACTTTGCACACATCATTCTAGACTTAATTCATTATGCTGTGCCAAACTTCGTGCAAATCGAAAGATATATAGGGACTTTGGTACATCATTTATCTCAAATCGGATGTAAATATATATCGGGGCTATATATAAATCTGGACCGATTCTCACGAAACTTAACACACATCGTTCTAGACTTAATTCAGTACGCTATGGCAAATTTCGTGCAAATCGAAAGATATATAGGGACTTTGGTACACTATTTACTTTAAATCGGACGAAAATATATATGGGAGCTATATCTAAGTCTGAAGCGATTTTCAGGAAACTTAACACACATCATCCTAGAGCTATTTTATTACGCTATGGGAGCTATATCTTAAACTGAACCGATTTTTCCCAATTTCAATTGGGTTCGTCATTGGGCAAAATAACTGACCTATGTCAAATTTTATCCAATTCGGATCATAAATGCGACCTGTACTTTGTTTACAATTTAACATGGACATACAGAGGGACGGACGGACGGACGGACATGCAAAAATCGATTGAGTCTATCGACTGGGTCTATCTCGTTTCATTTTGCCTGTTACAAACATATGTACAAAGAAATAATGCCCTGTACCACAGTGTGGTGAAGGGTAAACAAATCACGCTAGTCGTAGGTTCTTAAAATAGTTATGAAACAAACATGACTTATTAAAATATTTTTAAGAGCCTACACTTTTTTTCTAAAAATCCACCTTTGTCTACGACGACCTTTTTTGGGCGATAGAAGCCTTCAATGTCCTATTTGGACTACTAAAGCCTTGAAAGGCCATTTTGGACTACAGAAGCCTTTAGAGAGCTTTTTTCCACGGTATGAGCCCTTAAATGACTTCTTTAGACGATAGAAGTCTTTAATGGCCTTTTTAGACTACAGAATCCTTTAAAAACCTTTTTTCGACGGTAGAAGCATTTAAAGACCTTAAATGCCTTTGCGGGACGATATAAACCTTTAAATGCCTTTTTTCGAAGATGGGCTTCTATCTTAAAGAGCTTTAAGGGATTTTTTAGGCGATAGAAGCCTCTAAAGGCATTTTTAGACTACAGAACACTTTAAAGCCTTTTTCATCGCTCTTAAGGGCCCCCCCCCATTCTCGGTGTCAAACATTTTTTTGATTTAATTCGAATCTACTCTAATTCTAGAATGTCCCTACAAAATTAAAAGTGAAAATCTCAAGAACTCTTAAAGATATAGCCGATTTATTGTGTCAGCATCAAGTGACGGCAAGATTGATCCTCAAACTTTAAACGCATTTTTCTCGAAGCAGTTTTTTACGAATGGCGGTCACGATAACTCAGAAACTAATAATCAAATCGGTGCCAAATTTTGCAACGTTTCTCTGGGAGTGTATAGCTCTCGTATGAACTAGGATAAAGCCAATCGGTGAAGATCTTCCTTATTTCTTAACTTAGTTTATGGTCAAAAATAGGCGATTTTCCAATTTTTGTTTTCAAAGTTCCGCCATTTTATTAATTGTTGTGCGAATTCAATAATCCTAGTACGAATGCTATAGCAGGATTCAACAAAATATAATTCAATCAAAAAATCAAACCAAATACTTTTTTTTGATAAATTCATATTATCCTCGTTGGGGACCTTAAAAAATTATTTATAAAAAAGCACGCTTGTAAGGTCCTAACAACATTTTCTATAAAACAAATCCATGCATACCTAGGCCCCGGAAAAAATATTCTTTAGAAAATCAAATAAAAAAATTCCCTCCTGTCTTAGGTTATCCCAAAATATTTTTTATTGAACTCACAATTTTCTTAGGTCCTTAAAAAATTATTCTCAAAAAATTCCAGTTTGACTTAGGTCCTTAAAAATAGTTTTTATACCCTTCACCACACTGTGGTACAGGGTATTATGTCTTTGTGCATATGTTTGTAACAGGCAAAAGGAATCGATATAGACCCATGGTTCCTTTTGAGAATATGCATAGAATCACTTTCTGAGTCGATTTATGCATGTTCGTCCGTCCGTCTGTTGATGTTAAATTGTAAACAAAGTACAGGTCGCATTTATAATCCGATTTGGCTGAAATTTGGCACAGCTCATTTATTTGGCCCAAGGACGAACCCTTTTGAAATTGGGAAAAATCGGTTCAGATTTAGATATAGCTCCCATATATATTTTTGTCCGATTTGAGGACTTTAGTCCCTGAAAATCATCCGATTTGCACGAATTTCGGTACAGCGTACTGAATTAAGTCTAAAATGACGTGTGCCAAATTTCGAGAAAATCGGATCAGATTTAGATATAGCTCCCATATATAGTTTCGTCCGATTTAAGGTAAATGTGGCACCAAAGTCCCTCTGTATCTTTCGATTTGCATGAAATTTGGCACAGAGTACTGAATTAGGTCCAGAATGATGTGTGCCAAGTTTCGAGAAAATCGGTTCAGATTTAGATATAGCTCCCTTATATAGTTTCGGCCGATTTAAGGTAAATGTGGCACCAAAGTCCCTCTATATCTTTCGATTTGCATGAAATTTGGCACAGAGTACTGACTGAGGTCCAGAATGATGTGTGTCAAGTTTCGGGAAAATCGGTTCAGATTTAGATATAGCTCCCATATATAGTTTCCTCCGATTTAAGGTAAATGGGCACCAAAGTCCCTCTATATCTTTCGATTTGCATGAAATTTGGCACAGAGTTATGAATAAGATCGAGAATGATGTCTGCCAAGTTTCGTGAAAATCGGATCAGATTTAGATATAGCTCATCCGATTTAAGGTAATTGGTGCACCAAAGACCTTATATATCTTTCGATTTGCACGAAATTTGGCACAGCGTACTAAATTAAGTATAGAATGTTGTGTGCAAAGTTTCGTGAAAATCGGTTCAGATTTAGATATAGCTCCCATATATAGCTTCGCCTGATTTTAGGTAAATGGTGCACCAAAGTCCCTATATATCTTTAGATTTGCACGAAATTTGGCACAGCGTACTAAATTAAGTATAGAATGATGTGTGCAAAGTTTCGTGAAAATCGGTTCAGATTTAAATATAGCTACCATATATAGCTTCGCCCGATTTTAGGTAAATAGTCCACTAAAGTCCTTGGAAATCTTTTGATGTGCACGAAATATGGCACAGAGTTACGAATAAGATCGAGAATGATGTCTGCCAAGTTTCGTGAAAATCGGTTCAGATTTAGATATAGCTCCCATATATATTTTCATCCGATTTTATGTAAATGGTGCACCAAAGTCCTTATATATGTTTCGATTTGCACGAATTTCGGTATAGAGTACTGAATTAAGTCTAGAATGATGTTGCTAAGCTTCGTGAAAAGATCCATGGCAAGGCCGATTGACTCAACGTACTGATGTTATATAAGTTAGTCTCTGGCAAGTTTCCCTGAAATCGGCTCAGATATAGATTTATAACAAAATGCGTCGTCTGTTAGGATACATATGTAAAATATACCCAAAGTGATGAAGGGTATCATATAGTCGGCCCAGTCCGACTTTACTACTTTCCTTACTGGTTTTGATCTATCCTAGGTCCTTACAAAACCTTATCACCATTAAAATATTTTTAACAAATCAACTCTTTTCTGGGATCAAAAATAATATTTTTTAAATCCCAGCTTGTCTAAGGCCCTTAAAAATATTTTTTTTTTAAATCCATGCATGTCAAGGACCCCGAAAAATATATACACAATTTTCTTAAAAAACATCGTTCCAAATTATCCTCACCCAAAAATATGCCATTGAATATCCGTTAAAACCTTTTCCCGTTTTCCTATCAGAAAACAAATTCCGAAAAGAGAAAGATCGCTTGCCAGAACATGTACACGTCATATCTTGTACCACCTTCGCACAAATAATTCATAAAATATCATATATGGACGTACGTGTACGTTCAATTTTAATGTGTGTATATATGTATATGTGTGTGTAATCACATATATTTGTATTTATTTATAACGTTTATTTTGTCTTGGATTTTATGATTTCCCCATAGAACGTCAAAAGAGACGGTTTTCTGTATTTTTAAATTTCAATTCTGCTACGGTACTGTGCCAAAGAACACAGAACGCAAAAAACATATTCTACAGCTGGGCCATTATGTGTTGTTGTTAGTGTCTATTTCAATCTTATCCTCCTCCAGAGCTATACCTCTCTGGACTGTTATTTTTATTACTTCATAATAATGATTTTGTTGGTGGAGCGATTTGGCAAGAGTTAGGGAGCGGGGAATTCAATATCGCTAGATGTTGTTGATGACGATGAGGATGGCATGAGGAAAGCACCAGCATTGCCTACAACAGCAATAAAACAATTGTGCCACACATACTATTCATAACCTCACATGTTCCTCACATTTATATCGACTTATAAGGTTAGGATGGAGACAACATTCTCTCTCTAACTCAGGGTGATGGAGGTATGTAGGTATGTAAGCATGGCGGGGTTAATAATAGATTGGGACTGGTAATAAGGGGATGCAGGGGCGTATCGAGGAAATTAAAATTAAATTAATATTTAAAAAAATTCAAGGATCCTAGGCATGCTTGGATTTAAAAAATTATTTTTAAGGATCCTAGGTAGGCGTAGATTTTTTAAAAATTATTTTTTAAGGACAGGATCGTAGACTGGCGGGGATTTTTTAAAAATTATTTTTAAGGACAGGATTCTAGGTAGGCGTGTATTTTTTAAAAATTATTTTTTAAGAACAGGATCCTAGACAGGCGTGGATTTTTTAAAGCATATTTTTAAGGGTCCTAGAAAGGCAGGCGTGGGTTTTTTAAAAATTATTTTTTAAGGGCAGGATCCTGGACAGGCGTGGATTTGTAAAAAATTATTTCTTTAAGGACAGGATCCTAGGCAGGCGTGGATTTTTTAAAAATTATTTTTTTAAGGACAGGATCCTGGACAGGCGCGGATTATTTAAAAAATTATTTTTTAAGGACAGGATCCTAGGTAGGCGTGGATTTTTTAAAAATTATTTCTTTGAGGACAGGATCCTAGGCAGGCGTGGATTGTTTAAAGAATATTTTTCAAGGACAGGATCCTAGACAGGCGTGGATTGTTTAAAGAATATTTTTCAAGGACAGGATCCTAGACAGGCGTGGATTGTTTAAAGAATATTTTTCAAGGACAGGATCCTAGACAGGCGTGGATTTGTAAAGCATATTTTTAAAGGGCCTAGAAAGGCAGGCGTGGATTTTTTAAAAAATATTGTTAAGGGTCCTAGAAAGGCAGGCGTGTATTTTTTAAAGAATATTTTTGAGGACCCTCAGACAGGCAGGCGAGGATTTTTTAAAAAATATTTTTAAGGGTCCTAGACAGGCAGGCGTGGATTTTTTAAAGAATATTTTTAAGGGTCCTAGGGAGGAGTAGATTTAAAAAAAATGTATTTAAATATTTTTAAGGGTCCTAGACAGGCAGGCGTGGATTTTTTAAAGAATATTTTTAAGGGTCCCAGACAGGCAGGCGGGGATTTTTTAAAGAATATTTTTAAGGGTCCCAGACAGGCGTGGATTTTTTAAAGAATATTTTTAAGGACCCTCAGACAGGCGCGGATTTTTTAAAGAATATTTTTAAGGACCCTCAGACAGGCGTGGATTTTTTAAAGAATATTTTTAAGGGTATCCTGACCCTAAAAGGCGTGGATTTTTAAAGAATATTTTTAAGGGTATCCTGACCCTAAAAGGCGTGGATTTTTAAAGAATATTTTTAAGGGTCCTAGACAGGCAGGCGTGGATTTTTTAAAGAATATTTTTAAGGGTCCTAGACAGGCAGGCGTGGATTTTTTAATGGTCCTAGACAGGACGGCGTGGATTTTTTAAAGAATATTTTTAAGGGTCCTAGACAGGCAGGCGTGGATTTTTTAATGGTCCTAGACAGGCAGGCGTGGATTTTTTAAAGAATATTTTTAAGGGTCCCAGACAGGCAGGCGTGGATTTTTTAAAAAATATTTTTAAGGGCCCCAGACAAGCGTGGATTTTTTAAACAATATTTTTAAGGGTCCTAGACAGGCATGCATGGATTTTTTAAAGAATATTTTTAAGGGTCCTAGACAGACAGGCAGGCGTGGATTTTTTAAAGAATATTTTTAAGGGTCCTAGACAGACAGGCGTGGATTTTTTAAAAAATATTTTTAAGGACCCTAGAAAGGCAGGCGTGGATTTTTTAATGAATATTTTTAAGGACCCTAGAAAGGCAGGCATGGATTTTTTAAAGAATATTTTTAAGGGTCCTTGGCAGGCAGGCGTGGATTTTTTAAAGAATATTTTTAAGGGTCCTAGACAGGCAGGCGTGGATTTTTTAAAAATTATTTTTTAAGGACAGGATCCTAGACAGGTGTGGAATTTTTTCAAAATTATTTTTTAAGGACAGATCCTAGACAGGCGGGGATTTTTTAAAAACTATTTTTTAAGGACAGGATCCTAGGCATGCGCGGATTTTTTACAAATTAGTTTTTAAGGACAGGATCCTAAGCATGCGCGGATTTTTTACAAATTAGTTTTTAAGGACAGGATCCTAAGCATGCGCGGATTTTTTACAAATTAGTTTTTAAGGACAGGATCCTAGACAGGCGTGGATTTTTTAAAAAATATATTTTAAGGATCATAGACAGGCGTAGATTAAAAAAATATTTTTAAGGGTCTAGAGAGGATCCTAGACAGGCGTAGATTAAAAAAATATTTTTAAGGGCCCTAGAGAGGATCCTAGACAGGCGTAGATTTAAAAAAAAATTTAAAGGGCCCTAGAGAGGATCCTAGACAGGCGTAGATTAAAAAATATTTTTTAAGGGCCCTAGGGACGATCCTAGACAGGCGTAGGTTAAAAAATATATTTTTAAGGGCCCTAGGGAGGATCCTAGACAGGCGTAGATTAAAAAAAGACAATTTTAAGGGCCCTAGAGAGGATCCTAGACAGGCGTAGATTAAAAAAGTCCTAGACAGGCGTAGATTAAAACAAAATCCTAGACAGGCGTAGATTAAAAAAATATTTTTAAGGGCGCTAGAGAGGATCCTAGACAGCCGTAGATAAAAAAAATATTTTTAAGGGCCCTAGAGAGGATCCTAAACAGGCGTAGATTAAAAAAAATATATTTTTAAGGGCCCTAGGGTGGATCCTAGACAGGCGCATATTAAACAAAATATGTTTAAGGGCCCTAGAGAGGATCCTAGACAGGCGTGGATTCTTGAAAAAATATATTTTAAGGATCATAGACAGGGATAGATAAAAAAAGTTTTAAGGGCCCCAGAGGGGCGTAGATTTAAAAAAAAATTTTCAAGGGCCCTAGAGAGGATCCTAGTCAGGCGTGGATTTTTTAAAAATTATTTTTAAAGGAACTTAGACAGGCGTGGATTAAGGACCCTTTGGCAGTCGTGGATTTTTTAAAAATTATTTTTAAAGGAACCTAGACAGGCGTGGATTAAAGACCCTTTGGCAGGAGTGGATTTTTTAAAAATATTTTTTTAAAAATTCAAAGAAATGTCTTTTCCAAGGCCCTCTCGGAATCCTCCACAAAAAACAAATCCCCCACTGTAGTCAAATCCCTGCCACAGTGAAAGAGTCGATTTGCTGAACATTGAACGGCATTAAATGTCGAATGCAAACGCAAAAAAAAAATAGTATTTACAAATAAATTTATTTATTAACAAATGTGCAAAGATTTACTGAGGCCACAAAAACATGCCGTCAGAGAAATAGAAAGGTCGCTCTCCCTCGCCATTAGCCACTGACGATGATGAATCATCACGAACAGATCACAGACAAACAAAACCTCAGCTTTCCAAGAAACTCAGATACAATCATTTCAATTTCAGGAGATACCTATGAGACAAAACGATTTATAAAAACACTCCTTCCTTACCCCGCCACAACTACAAACACCTCCTCCCGCCCTATAAATTAACATTCAGGTGGGTAGCAGCAAACAAATAAAGAAGAAAAAAAATAAATCGTGATGTTTGAATAAGAAGAGAGGGTAACTTCGTGTGTGTGTTTGTATGTGTGTCTGTCTGTCGATCGGTCGGTCGGTTCGATTTTGTTTGTTTGCATGGAAGTGAATTTTAAAATAATGGGAAATTCCAATATTACGTGTGAACCACAAGGTAGGCCAATTGCTGTTGTTGTTGGCGTTTTATTTGTTTTTGTTGTTTTTTTTTTAATTTTTTTCTGTAAGCAAATTGATTGTAAAATTTTATAAACTCCCGGTTAATTGAAAAAATCAACAATAACAAATGTGATTCTGTTCAGAAAAATAACAACAACGACAACCAGGAAAATATAGAATTCGAGTGATATTTTGAAATAGACAGTAGTGGTCAGACATTTAGGTGGAGGAAGGAAGGAGGCATGAGGACTTGAAAGCTATTCAGCTGGTTTATGTAGAACCTCTGGTCGCTCAATTCCCTGATCTTTAGCTCCATGACTATCCTCAGTTAGCCTGTAAAGACTTCCAAAGCTTTAATTAAAAAATAATGATAACCCTTCAATACGAGAGTCTATAAAGACAACCTAAATCCTTCCTCTATTGACCGGTTACCCCTTGGATCAATTGATTTAATTTTTTTCTTCATGCAAATACCTACATGTACATTTGTAAAGAAATCGATGGATCTGCCAGTAACGTATTTTTCCCTTTCCAATTCTCGATGTTATGTCTCCCCACCTTACCGATTTTCATTTTCCCAAAGTCAGGCAAGAGTGAAGTGTTTAAGTGATGCTCTAGGGAGTCTTGAGATGATAGCAAAAAAAATTAAATGAATACAACATCATCAATTACAACAACATAACAAAAATAATATAAAGCGAACCATAAATATTTTTCGAACGAGTCATGATTATTATGAAATCTCCGACATAATGTTTTTTGGTACATTGGTACCGTGAATGGTAATGAGGAAGAGGAGGAGTAGAAAGACAGCCGAGTATTGAAGTGGCAAATCATGACAAGAGGAAGAAGAAAATAAAAATACGTTAAAATACGATTTATTTGAAAAAAGAAAAAAAAATGATGACCCCCATTTGAATTTGAATGTCGGTTGATAGAGTGACCAACAAAAAAAAAAAAAAAAAAACAAATTACCAAAAATATTGAAAATTATTAAAAGACCCAAAAAAAAAAATTAAATCTTCAAAATACTTACATAAGGATCTGGTAGACGAACTGGAGTTCAGGGAGTTATTGTAATGAATTGAAAGACTTCATAGAAGAACTGAAATCATTTGAGGCAGGCTGATAGTGGATATAGAAACTAAAACTAAATAAGGATCTCACAGATGATCTGAAGGCTTGGTAGTCTTCGCAGACAAGCGAATTGATATTTATAGTCCAGCAGAAGGTTCAGTGAAATCTGTATAGTTAAACTGAAGGGACAGATAGAAAAAGAACTTAAAGTCCAGGTGATTAGAGACTCTTTGCAGAATCGCTGAAACTATCAAGCCTGAGATTCTATATGGAAGACTGAAGGGACAGAAGAATCCTTATATCATTGTTAAACTAAATTTTCTCTCTCTTACACAAGAGACCACCAGTGTTTAGGTTCGATACATTGTTTACGACAATGTATATGTTCGATATGTTGTTCACCCCTTCCGTAGCATACCAATTATTATTCACATTAATTGGCCACTCATTTGAGTCAATGGGGGAATCTTCTCTGCGCTCTCTTCTAGGAGTCACATTCGCCTGATTCGGATTGTAGGAGAGAGTATCCGCTCTTTCCTACGCTCTCTCCTAGAAGTCACATTCGCTCAGTTCGGATGCAGAGAGGACTTTCCAGTGCTACGGTCGTCGATGTGATCTCGACCTTGTTTACGCTACATTTGCTCACCGCGACTCACTTGCATTCTAACTTTCGTTGTTTAAACTTGCTTTCTAACTTTCGTTGCTAAAACTTGCAATCTCGCTTTCGATCGAACACGCACGCATTAAGGTAAAGTTTTGTTTCATTCGAAACTCATTAACTTGCCAAATAAAGTTTGAAAATACACTTAACCCAAACCTTGTTTTTCTCTTTTTTGGTTTTTCTCTCCCTCCTCGGTATCACGCCAACAACCAGCAAGACATTAACTATATTTATTAACCGAAAATCTCTGTTCGTTACGTAAACATCTTGAGGGCCAGAAAATGCAAATACAATCTTTGTTTACCGAACCATTGGCAATTGTCTTCATCAGCTTCTCGGTCACCCGATTTCCCGTTTAAAGACTGTAACTTTTCGTTTAGGTCCACATTCATGATCGACCGCTACTTTCAGGTCGCTTTCTAATTCTATGATCTTTATACGTAATTCTCCTCCTGCTCCTCTGTCATGTCCAACGATAACTCACGGTTCAAACACTCTTTACTTTGTCCTTGAAGTCTTTACTCACATTGCTTCTCAACGAATAGTTAAGATTTCTAAGCTCTACTGATATTCTGCATCTCCTCTCTAACAGTTCTTTAGAGGCTACAGCAGCACCTTCCTCCATGTATTCTATGTTTAGGTATCTTTAGGTATAGCTGCCGAGCCTTTGCACAACTCCTCTTCTCCGGAATAAACTCCCATAGTCTCACATCTTCGTTCTGCAACTTCTGTACTGAGAACTGAAACCCGCTCGTCATATTGGCACACCGTCACAGCCTCCTTCGGACTCAGCATTTTATTTTTTTCTTCTCCCGGCGAATAATTCAGGTTAAATTTCCAGCTTAGGAATTTTCCACCTCAGAAGACATCTTTCGACCTTGCTCAGCATTAATTTCCTCCACAATCGGTCACTGATCCGGTTCGAAGGACCAATGTTAAACTAAGTTTTTTCTCCCTTACACAAGAGTTCCACAACAGAAAATCGCAGTTCGCTACGTAAACACTTATAGACGAGCCAAAATATTGGAAGATTTCACCGGCAGTCTGAAAGTCTGAGAGACCATACGAGTATATTTATAGAGAATTCACGGGAGTCTAAATAGGCACACTGTAGTTTAAGAAGACTTTTTAGGCGAGGCCTGGGTTTCTCGATTAAAAAAAGGTTAAGGTCTGGGACTTTTCTAGTCGAGCTGTAGATCCGGGTGTCCCTATAGAGAAGATGAAGTTCATGGAGTTTAATATATTGGAAATCAACATTTTATGACTGTCTAGAAATGTCTGCAGGTGGAGTAAAAACCAGACTATTTTTATACATGTGCTAAAGCCCAGGAGCGGAACGGAATTATAGGTAGCTTTTCCAAACGAGTAGAGTATGACCCTAATGACTCTGTTCCCTTTTAAATCACTTATAGCTCTGTTAGCCATTCTCAAAATAAAGTTTAAAAATACTCACGAGTATATTCCGATCGGTACTACTATGACTAGTCCTAAACTAGTAAGGAAAGTAGTAATGTTGGACTGGGCCAACTATATGATACCCTTCACCACTTCGTGTATATTCTACAAATGTATCCTAACATACGTCGCATTTTCGAAGGAATACTAATTTCAGTACGCTGTGTCAATTGGCCTAGCTATGGGTCTTTAGTACACAATTTATTTAAAATCGGACGAAACTATATATGGGAGCTATATCTAAATCAGAACCGATTTTCACGAAACTTTGCGCACATCATTCTAGATTTAATTCAGTACGCTATGCCAAATTTCGTCCAAATCGAAAGATATATAGGGACTTTTGTACACCATTTACCTTAAATCGGACGAAGATATATACGGGAGCTATATCTAAATCTGAACCGATTTTCACGAAACTTAGCACAAATCATTCTATACCTTATTCATTGCGCTGTGCCAAATTTCGTGCAAATTGAAAAATATATTGGGACTTTAGTGGACTACTTACCTAAAATCGAGCGAAACTATACATGGGAGCTATATCTAAATCTGAACCGATTTTCACGAAACTTGGCACACATCATTCTAGACTTAATTCAGTACGCTATGCCAAATTTCGTGCAAATCGAAAGATATATAAGGACTTTGGTACACCATTTACCTTAAATCGGAGGAAGATATATACGGGAGCTATATCAAAATCTGAACCGATTTTCACGAAACTTTGCACACATCATACTAGACTTAATTCAGTACGCTATGCCAAATTTCGTGCAAATCGAAAGATATATAAGGACTTTGGTACACCATTTACCTTAAATCGGAGGAAGATATATACGGGAGCTATATCTAAATCTGAACCGATTTTCACGAAACTTTGCACACATCATTCTAGACTTAATTCAGTGCGCTATGCCAAATTTCGTGCAAATCGAAAGATATATAGGGACTTTGGTACGCCATTTACCAAAAATCGGCCGAAACTATATATGGGAGCTATATCTAAATCTGAACCGATTTTCACGAAACTTGGCACACATCTTTCGTGGCTCAATTCAGTACGCTATGCCAAATTTCGTGCAAATCGAAAGATTTTCAGGGTCTAAAGTCCGTAAATCGGGCAAAAATATATATGGGAGCTATATCTAAATCTGAACCGATTTTTCCCAATTTCAATAGGGTTCGTCCTTGGGCCAAACAAATGCCAAATTTCATCCAAATCGGATCATAAATGCGACCTGTACTTTGTTTACAATTTAACATGGACAGACGGACGGACAGACGGACGGACATGCATAAATCGATTCAGAAAGTGATTCTATGCATATTCTCAAAAGGAACCATGGGTCTATCTCGATTATTTTTGCCTGTTACAAACATATGCACAAAGACATAATACCCTGTACCACAGTGTGGTGAAGGGTATAAATATAATAAAGCGAACCATAAATATTTTTCGAACGAGTCATGATTATTATGAAATCTCCGACATAATGTTTTTTGGTACATTGGTACCGTGAATGGTAATGAGGAAGAGGAGGAGTAGAAAGACAGCCGAGTATTGAAGTGGCAAATCATGACGAAGAGGAAGAAGAAAATAAAAAGACGATAAAATACGATTTATTTGAAAAAAGAAAAAAAAAATGATGACCCCCATTTGAATTTGAATGTCGGTTGATAGAGTGACCAACAAAAAAAAAAAAAAAAACAAATTACCAAAAATATGAAAATTCTTCAAAGACCCAAAAAAAAAAATTAAATCTTCAAAATACTTACATAAGGATCTGGTAGACGAACTGGAGTTCAGGGAGTTATTGTAATGAATTGAAAGACTTCATAGAAGAACTGAAATCATTTGAGGCAGGCTGATAGTGGATATAGAAACTAAAACTAAATAAGGATCTCACAGATGATCTGAAGGCTTGGTAGTCTTCGCAGACAAGCGAATTGATATTTATAGTCCAGCAGAAGGTTCAGTGAAATCTGTATAGTCGAACTGAAGGGACAGATAGAAAAAGAACTTGAAGTCCAGTTGATTAGAGACTCTTTGCAGAATCGCTGAAACTATCAAGCCTGAGATTCTATATGGAATCCTTATATTATTGTTAAACTAAATTTTCTCTCTCTTAAACAAGAGACCACCAGCAAGACATTAACTATATTTATTAACCGAAAATCTCTGTTCGTTACGTAAACATCTTGAGGGCCAGAAAATGCAAATACAATCTTTGTTTACCGAACCATTGGCAATTGTCTTCATCAGCTTCTCGGTCACCCGATTTCCCGTTTAAAGACTGCAACTTTTCCTTTAGGTCCACATTCATGATCGACCGCTACTTTTAGGTCGCTTTCTAATTCTATGATCTTTACTTTGTCCTTGAAGTCTTTACTCACATTGCTTCTCAACGAATAGTTAAGATTTCTAAGCTCTACTGAGGCTATGGGAGTTTTGAGGCTATGGGAGTTTATTCCGGAGAAGAGGAGTTGTGCAAAGGCTCGGCAGCTATAGACAATGTATTTCGAACAATGGAAAGATACCTAAACATAATGTTGGAATGCATGGAGGAAGGTGCTGCTGTAGCCTCTAAAGAACTGTTAGAGAGGAGATATTCTGCATCTCCTCTCTAATTTAGGTATCTATGTTTAGGTATCTTTCCATTGTTCGAAATACATTGTCTATAGCTGCCGAGCCTTTGCACAACTCCTCTTTTCCGGAATAAACTCCCATAGCCTCACACCTTGGTTCTGCAACTTCTGTACTGAGAACTGAAACCCGCTCGTCATATTGGCAGCATCCTTCGGACTCAGCATTTTATTTTTTCTTCTTCCGGCGAATAATTCAGGTTAAATTTCCAGCTTACGAATTTTCAACCTTAGAAGACATCTTTCGACCTTGCTCAGCATTAATTTCCTCCACAATCGGTCACTGGCCCGGCTCGAAGGACCAATGTTAAACTAAGTTTTCTCTCCCTTACACAAGAGTTCCACAACAGAAAATCGCAGTTCGCTACGTAAACACTTATAGACGAGCCAAAAGACTGGAAGATTTCACCGGCAGTCTGAAAGTCTGAGAGACCATACGAGTATATTTATAGAGAATTCACGGGAGTCTAAATAGGCACACTGTAGTTTAAGAAGACTTTTTAGGCGAGGCCTGGGTTTCTCGATTAAAAAAAGGTTAAGGTCTGGGACTTCTCTAGTCGAGCTGTAGATCAGGGTGTCCCTATAGAGAAGATGAAGTTCATGGAGTTTAATATATGGGAAATCAACATTTTATGACTGTCTAGAAATGTCTGCAGGTGGAGTAAAAACCAGACTATTTTTATACATGTGCTAAAGGCCAGGAGCGGAACGGAATTATAGGAAGCCTTTCCAAAAGAGTAGAGTATGACCCTAATGACTCTGTTCCTTTTTAAATCATTTATAGCACTGTTAGCCATTCTCAAAATAATCTTTAAAAAAATACTCACGTGTATATTCCGATCGGTACTACTATGACTATTCCTAAACCAGTAAAAAAAGTAATAAAGTTGGACTGGGCCAACTATATGATACCCTTCACCACTTCGTGTATATTCTACAAATGTATCCTAACATACGTCGCATTTTCGAAGGAATACTAATTTCAGTACGCTGTGTCAATTGGCCTAGCTATGGGTCTTTAGTACACAATTTATTTAAAATCGGACGAAACTATATATGGGAGCTATATATAAATCTGAACCGATTTTCACGAAACTTTGCGCACATCATTCTAGATTTAATTCAGTACGCTATGCCAAATTTCGTCCAAATCGAAAGATATATAGGGACTTTTGTACACCATTTACCTTAAATCGGACGAAGATATATACGGGAGCTATATCTAAATCTGAGCCGATTTTCACGAAACTTAGCACACATCATTCTATACCTTATTCATTGCGCTGTGCCAAATTTCGTGCAAATCGAAAGATATATAGGGACTTTGGTACGCCATTTACCAAAAATCGGCCGAAACTATATATGGGAGCTATATCTAAATCTGAACCGATTTTCACGAAACTTGGCACACATCTTTCGTGGCTCAATTCAGTACGCTATGCCAAATTTCGTGCAAATCGAAAGATTTTCAGGGTCTAAAGTCCGTAAATCGGGCGGAACTATATATGGGAGCTATATATAAATCTGAACCGATTTTCACGAAACTTGGCACACATCTTTCGTGGCTCAATTCAGTACGCTATGCCAAATTTCGTGCAAATCGAAAGATTTTCAGGGTCTAAAGTCCGTAAATCGGGCAAAAATATATATGGGAGCTATATCTAAATCTGAACCGATTTTTCCCAATTTCAATAGGATTTGTCCTTGGGCCAAAAATAAATGAACTGTGCCAAATTTCAACCAAATCGGATCATAAATGCGACCTGTACTTTGTTCACAAAAATACATGGACAGACATACGGACATGCGTAAATCGACTCAGAAAGTGATTCTATGCGTATTCTCAAATATTATTTAAAAATTTCCACTTATAGCTCTGTCGGATTCTTTAAAAATCCCCCTATTCACAGAGCTATGTCCTCCTAAACAATTTCTTGTAAAACTTCCCGCTTATAACCCTGCCAGTTCTCTTTACAATATTCTATGAAATCATAAATCTATAAAAGCTTCTAAAAAGCTTATTTAAAAATTCGGATTTTTGATCGGCTAGGCCTTCAAAAAAATTATTTATTTAAAAATTCCGATTCAGAGGTCTTCAAAAAATCTTATTTAAAAAATCCCGACTTATAGCTCGTCTAGGTCTTCAAAGAATATTCTTTAAAAATCCATACCAATAGCCGAGTTGGTACTTCTAAAAATTCCTATTCATTAAAATTTAAAATTGTATAGATCTGCTAGGTCTCTGAAAATATTCTTGAAAAATCAACACTCATTTTAACAAAAAAAAAAAAAAAAAAACATTTCAAACTGCCCACCACATATTTCGAACCATTAAGCCGAAGTTATGGCATCATCGCAAATAGACATAATTATCATTAAGAGTAGTGGTAGTAACCGGCGATTATCGTCATCATCATCATCATGGTCCGCCATCATCATCACCACCATCAGCAGCAGCAGCAGCAACCCCTTGATTATAAATGTTACCAAGACCATGATTTAAAAAAATGACTAGCCAACCGAATGACGGAATGACTGGCTAGGTGGCTGGTCGGTTGGCCGACCAAACAGTCTTAATGTCTAACTATGCGTTCAAAGGCGTCGTCACATAGGTACAAACATTGCTTCGTACATATATGTCTGTATGTAGGTTGCTACGGTCCTTTATGTCTTTGGCCATTCTTCGGTTTTGTCTGAGATTGTCGGCACCGGCACCACCATCACCTACCTCTTCTACCCATTGCCGCTGCCTGAACCACATTGTCATTTACGTTAAGTTTCAGTTCAATTGCTTTGAAAAACCAACAGACAGACGGACGAACGAACAGAGAGACGGACAGACATCTAGCCATAGCAAACCGAGAGAGAGAGGTTGTGATGACGACGACAACGCGTCATGGCTTGGCGTGGCAGCCAAGCGGCCAGCAATTCTATTTTTTTTTTTTTTTTTGACCGCTGTCCAAGCTCAAGTCAAAGTAAATACACACAGGCAGACAGACAAACATACATATAATAATGCCATACATAGGTATGTATCTCACGCCTACCCTTCACTTGGCCTAAACGACAGACAGACAGACGGTGAGTGAGCCAGGGCCAAGACAAAAAAAAAACAACAACAACAAAACCGAATCATGCCTTGTATGCAACAGCAACAACCCCAGCCATGTCTCAGCAACAGAACAAACAGAACCAACATTCAAACATAACGATTCTCAAGTTATGTTTGTGTGTGTGTGCAACTCTTCGGCACATAAAATAAAAACAACAACACCACCATTACTCAATGTAAAGCGTGTGTGTTTCTCAACAAGTTTAGCCCCCCGAAACGACAAACCAACAAGTCATCAGCCTACCTTGGCTCTGAGACAAGATTGAATGGATGGACATACATACAGACAGACAGAGATACAAGCCATATTCGAGAGACCGACAGACACACCGACCGACCGACGATGTGGACACACTTATTTAGTCAGATATTTCTATACAAAAAAAAAAAAACATTAAAAACTGTACAGACTGACTGAGGCATTGGATGGCCAAGAGACCAGGTCTTTAAGAGATTTTGTCGGATTCTATGTGTGTGTGTGTTTGTGCGTTTTTATATTTTTTTGTCTCTGATGCTTATATACTTGATGAAGAACACAAAATAATGAAAAAAAGCAAGAACAACTATACTATGTAAAAATTAGGCATACGAGGATCGGTTATATTTAATTGTATTCTTTTTAGAAGGACTAGCGGGGACTATAAAATCGGATTTTTTGAGGTATATTTTTAGAGGCACTGACAGCACGGAGCTATAATTAGGGGATTTTTACAAAAAAGTTTAGAAGGTAGAATACGCCTAAAATGGGGACAATTCCAAAACACCGAACAAATCCGCTAACTACCGCTAAAAGGGGGGGGGGGGGGGGGGGGGCGAATATTAATTATTTTTCAGAGGGAAATTCGTTACCATATTCGACTACAAAATACCAATTTTCAGGGAATTCATTTGTAAAAAATGCGCTCAAGAACCCCAAAATCACAAAAAATTGGGAGGTAACCTTATATGGGGACTACTGGAAATAGTCAACCTATATTTATAATTTTTGGTGGAGATATTTCGTACCCAATAAGAACCCATTTTACCAAATTTCAACAAATTCGGTTGAAAATCGCGCTTAAAATCCCTAAAATACCGTAAATTGGGGGTTACGGTAAAAGGGGGGGGGGGGGGGGGTACCAAAAAAAATGGACCTATATTTATAATTTTTAATGGAGAGGTTTGATACCCAATAAGAACACAATGTACCACATTTCGGTTGAAAAACGCACTCAAGAACCTCGAAATATCGAAAATTAGCGGGTACCCTTATATGGGGGCTACCGGAAAATTTTGACCTATATTTATAATTTGTAGTAGAGAAATTTCGTACCCAATAAGAACCCATTGTACATACGAGGATCGGTTATATTTAAAGTTATTTTTTAGAAGGGCTAGCAGGGCTATAAAATCGGATTCTTAAAGAATATTTTTAGAGGCACTATAAGTAGGGATTATTATTATTCGAATATAATTCGAAGCATCATCGGACCTATAAGAGGGGAATTTTACAAAAAAAAAATTAAGGACTAATAGTTAAAAAATGATTATCTTAACCGGAAAATTTGTCGAAGGATTAGCAGAACTTTAAGTTGGGTCTTTCTAAGAATATTTTTAGTGGCACAAACCGGAGTGTTTGTGGAGATTTCGAAATGGTATTTGGAGCAGCGCTAACATATCAATAAGTGAGAACAAGTGAAAAAAGCGTTAAGTTCGGCCGGGCCGAACACTCGTAGAGCTATTACCCCCTAAAAGTATTCTTGTAAAACTCCCCTCTTATAATCCCTCTTGAAAATATTCTTTGAAAGTTCCAACTTATAGTTCTGTAAGCGCTTCTAAAAATATTTCATAAATAAATTCCGCATTTATAGCTCTGCTAGACCTCCAAAAATATTTTTTAGGAATCTCGACTAGACCTTCTAAAAATATTTCTTAAATCCTCATCAATATTCTTTTAAAATCCCCCCAAAAAAGTTATTTATAAATTCCCACATATATCCTCCGCTCTACCCCTTTGAAAATATGTTTCAAAAAATTTCCACTTATAGCATTGTTGGTACTTTCATAATTATTCTTTTAAAATTCCCGCACTCGCGGAGCTATGTCCTCCTAAAAATATTCTTGTAAAACTGCCTAAATGCTGGCCGATATATATCATTATTGTCAGGCTCGAGTTTTTTTTATCACGATATCTTTAGAAAGCGGAATGATTTCAACAGTTAGCCATCTGTTCGTCTTAGAATTACATACTATGTAGGATAAAAACTGACTATTTCGAGTAATGACTATCCTCCATGCTATGATATGGAGGATAACCCCAACACACCGTACAAATCACCTAACTATTTTAATATAGAAAAGGCTGTTATATGGGGACTACCCCAAAAAGGAAGCGAATATTAAAATTTTTTGGTGTGGAGATTTGTTACCATATACGACTACAAAATGCTACAAAATACCGAAAATGCCAATTCGGTTGAAAAACGCGCGCAAGAACCTCAAAATACCTATATAAGGAGCTATGCCTAAACATAGACCGATTTAGCCTATCTTGGAACTTTACCTGCCTGCAGACAAAAGACTTAATTCGTTTAGAAGCTAGATAGGCGGTCGTCGAAAATGTCGATAAAATTGGAGAAATGATCGAAGTTGACCGGCATGTTAGCAGTCGTAACATCGCCCAGGAGCACAAATCCAACACAAAACTGCTTTAAACCATTTACAATTGACCAGAAACAGCCAGAATTGGCCAACAGGAGAGGTGTCGTGTTCCACCAGGACAACGCTAGGCCACACACACATCTACAGTAACTCGCCAAAAACCTCGGGAGCTTGGTTGGGAAGTTTTACTGTATCCCATATACAGTCCGGACTTGACACTCAGCGATTAGCATATTTTTCTTGCGTTGGAAAATGTCTTTAATGATAAAAAATTGGTATCTGTGGAGGATTGCGATAATCGACTAGTATTTTTTTTTTTTGCAAATAGAGAGCAGGACTTCTAATCATACAACAAAACGGTGCTTATTTGGCACAAATCGGACATTCCGAAGCATGTTAAATAAAGTCCTATATTTCATATAAAAATAATGGATTTCTTTTTCCCCAAGCAAATATATGGGTGCTATATCTAAATCTGAACCGATTTTCACGAAACTTTCCACTCATCATTCTAGACTTAATTCAGTACGTAATGCCAAATTTCGTGCAAATCGAAGGATATACGGGGCTTTGGTGCACTTTTTACCTAAAATCGGACGAAACTATATATGGGAGCTATATCTAAATCTGAACCGATTTTCACGAAATTTAACACACGTCGTTCTAGACTTAGTTCAGTACGCCAAGCCAAATTTCGAGCAAATCAAAGGATATAAAGGGACTTCGGTGCATTTTTTGCCTAAAATCGGACGAAACTATATATGGGAGATATATCTAAATCTGAACCGATTTTTACGAAATTTAACACACGTCGTTCTAGACTTAATTCAGTACGCCAAGCCAAATTTCGTGCAAATCGAAGGATATATAGGGACTTTGTTGCCCCATTTACCTTAAATCAGACGATAATATATATGGGAGCTATATCTAAATTTGAACCGATTTTCAACAATTTCAATTTGGAATCGTCCTTGGGCCAAATAAATGAGCTGTGTCAAATTTCATTCAAATCGGATTATAAATGTGACCTGTATTTTGTTTAACATTTAAGTTGGACGGACGGATAGACAGACAGACGGTCATGCATAAATAGACCCAGAAAGTGATTCTATGCATATTCTCAAAAGGAACCATGGGTCTATCTCGATTTCTTTTGCCTGTTACAAACATATACACAAAAGCCATAAAAGCCTGATACCTCATTCCTATGGTGGAGGGTATACCAAGTTTGCTAGACCTCGTTTTCGAACCCAAATCTGATCATTGTACGTTTAAATAATCCCTTTTTGGCCTCCTTATAAAAACAATAAAACAAAAGACTTAAGCAACAAGCACTTGTACAATTTCTCCCCCTCTATTACCATATATAGAAGAAAGAGAAGTTGTCGACGAAGACTTTTAAGTAAAAATGAAATGCCATGACATGCGAGGAATGCCGAAATATCGAGATGTTCAAAGCTCACGTTCATTCTGCTGTGAGAATTGTCAATATTTAAAGCAAAGTTAAAAATACAACAACATGGGGAGGGTGATGACAATCGACAGTATTGAAAAACAAAAAGAATGAGAATGAAACCAGTTTAGATTTTGTTTAAATAAGAAAACGTGTTTCAGTTTTTTTTTTGCACAACAAAAATATTTCATTGATTTCGTTTGGGCGGGGGGTTAAAATATTTTGTAGGCTTTTGGAAGTTTTGAAATATTTAAAGATAAATACGATTTGATAAGGTAGAATTTAAAAAAAAATATATATTTAAAAAAATTAAAGATTGTGAAATAAAAAATATAATTAAAAAATAAATTCATTCAAAATTCAAAACAAAAAAATTTTTTTTTGAGGGGTATTAAAAAGTTTTCTTTCTTTCAATTTTTTTTTTCAAAAATGCAAAAAAAAAAATAAAATTTGTTTAAAACTTCTCTTTTTTTCCTCCATCGAGCCTATTGTTAGGGGGAAAATAAAGAGTTTTAAAAAACATTTATTTGGTCCTTCGAGCCGGATAAGTGGCCGTCAAAATTTCGTTGATTTCGTTGCAATGTAAAAAACATTTCTAAGGCCGTTAATTTTTTTTTTTTATATTTAATTTTTATACTCTCCACCATAGTAGGGAGGATATATTAATTTTGTTTTTCGTTTGTAACGCATCGAAATAATCATTTCCGACCCTATAAAGTATATATATTCTTAATCAATGTAAAATTCTATGACCTAAGCATGTCCATCTGCGGGTGTGATCACTGAAGCCTCTAAACAAATTGAGATAGATCGCCAACATTTTGTCTACAGGCAGGTCAACTGCAAAGATGGGCTATATCGGTCCACGTATTTGAGCTATATCGGTCCACGTATTTTGGGGGTCTTGAGCGCGTTTTTAACCGAATTCGTTGGGTTCTTATTGGGTACCCAATTTCTCTACTACAAAATTTTAGATATAGGTCCACGATTTCTGGTAGCCCCCAAATAATGGTACCCCCAAGTTTCGGGTTCTTGAGAATGTTTTTCAACCGAATTCGCTGAAATTTGGTACTTTGAGTTTTTATTGGATAGCAAATCTCTCCACTAAAAATTATAAATATAGGTTAATTTTTTCGAATAGCCCCCATATAAGGGTACTCCCCAATTTTCGATATTTTGGGGTTCTTGAGCTCATTTTTCAACCGAATTCGCTGAAATTTGTTACATTACGTTCTTATTGGGTATCCAATTTCTCCACTAAAAATTATAAATATATGTCAATTTTTTCGTATAGCCCCCATATAAGGTTGCCCCTCAATTTTCGATATTTTGGGGTTCTTGAGCGCATTTTTCAATCGAATTCGCTGAAATTTGGTACATTGGGTTCTTATTAGGTAGCAAATCTCTCCACCAAAAATTATAAATATAGGTCATTTTTTTCGTATAGCCCCTTTATAAGGTTACCCCTCAATTTTCGATATTTTGGGGTTCTTGAGGACATTTTTCAACTGAATTCGCTGAAATTTAGTACATTGGGTTCTTATTGGATAACAAATCTCTCCGCCAAAAATTATAAATATAGGTCATTTTTTCGTATAGCCCCCATATAAGGTTACCCCTCAATTTTCGATATTTTGGGGTTCTTGAGCGCATTTTTCATCCAAATTCGCTGAAATTTGTTACATTACGTTCTTATTGGGTATCCAATTTCTCCACTAAAAATCATAAATATATGTCCATTTTTTCGTATAGCCCCCATATAAGGTTACCCCTCAATTTTCGATATTTTGGGGTTCTTGAGCGCATTTTTCAACCGAATTCGCTGAAATTTGGTACATTGGGTTCTTATTGGGTATCCAATTTCTCCACTAAAAATTATAAATATGTGTTCATTTTTTCGTATAGCCCTCATATAAGGGTACTCCCCAATTTTCGATATTTTGGGGTTCTTGAGCGCATTTTTCAACCGAATTCGCTGAAATTTGGTACATTCGGTTCTTTTTGGGTACACAATTTCTCAACTAAAAATTATAAATATGTGTCCATTTTTTCGTATAGCCCCCATATAAGATTACCCCTCAATTTTCGATATTTTGGGTATTTTGGTTCTTGAGCGCATTTTTCAACCGAATTCGCTGAAATTTAGTACATTGGGTTATTATTAGGTAGCAAATCTCTCCACTAAAGATTATAAATATAGGTCATTTTTTTCGTATAGCCCTCATATAAGGTTACCCCTCAATTTTCGATATTTTGGGGTTCTTGAGCGCATTTTTCAACCGAATTCGCTGAAATTTAGTACATTGGGTTCTTATTAGGTAGCAAATCTCTCCACCAAAAATTATAAATATATGTCTATTTTTCGGGTAGCTCCCATATAAGGTTGCCCCTCAATTTTCGATATTTTGGGGTTCTTGAGCGCATTTTTCATCCAAATTCGCTGAAATTTGTTACATTACGTTCTTATTGGGTATCCAATTTCTCCACCAAAAATTATAAATATAGGTCATTTTTTTCGTATAGCCCCCATATAAGGTTACCCCTCAATTTTCGATATTTTGGGGTTCTTGAGTGCGTTTTTCAATCGAATTCGCTGAAATTTGGTACATTGGGTTCTTATTGGGTACACAATTTCTCAACTAAAAATTATAAATATAGGTTAATTTTTTCGAATAGCCCCCATATAAGGGTACTCCCCAATTTTCGATATTTTGGGGTTCTTGAGCGCATTTTTCAACGGAATTCGCTGAAATTTGGTACATTACGTTCTTATTGGGTATCCAATTTCTCCACTAAAAATTATAAATATAGGTCATTTTTTTCGTATAGCCCCCATATAAGGTTACCCCTCAATTTTCGATATTTTGGGGTTCTTGAGAACATTGCCATCAAAATTGCAGTAATTTGAGGATTTTATACTCCACCATGCGTTATCAGTATCAGTCCACGTTTTGGGGGTTTTCAGATTTTAGGAAAAAATCCCCATTTAAAATTGCTGAAATTTCTAAATGGTAGGTTTGTGTAGGTTTACATAAATCTGCTTGTAGAATTATCGGTATAGGTCCACTTTTTGGTATGTTCTCTATATTTTCATTGCAAGCATCTGTCATTATATGGAGGAAACAGGTGAGGAGTTTCAAAAAATATTTTTTGTTGTCCTTCCAACCGGATCAGTGACCGACCGATAGAGGAGAAAAAAATGAAATCTCTTAGAATTTTTTTTTTTGGAAAAAAATCAAGAGAAAATTCTGTCAAAAATTTATTTAAAAAAATTTATATATTTTTTTTTTTAATTCCAACCTTTTTTAATTTCTCACATTTGTTTTAAAACCCTTAATTAATTCAACAATTAAATTAAATTAAAAAAAGAACATTTTATTATAATGTTTTTTTTTCCTTTTGTTCTTGGCCCATAGCTTATTCACCTCGTTCTTCTTCGTCTTCTTTTACTTGATTTTTAGTACGTGATTATGTTTTAAATGGCTAAATTGTAGTTGTATCGACATCAAAAACCAAGAAAACCCTATATCTACGTTACTCGACACACTCTCCCGTACACAATATCGAACGCACACACACACTCATACACACCCCTACACACCTTGGCATACATATATGTATATTGAAGAATTTACAGGATTTCTTGTTTCATACGCAAGTCATGATATTTCATTATTCTTTTTTTTTACACATTTTTTTTTAATTTTATTTTTTTTTCTTGAATACAAAGTAAACGACATACAATGCGTATGTATGAGACAATTATACGTACATACATATGTAGATATGTTTTGCTATACAATTTCTGATATATGTATATAGGTAGGTTTTTTTATTTTGTGCTGTTCTTTTTTTGTCCAACCGAAGGGATATATGTACGAAGCTCAAAGTAAAAGTTTCATCGATATGTATATAGGTATGTTGTGGATGAAGTTCGGTTAGTTCCTCAGGTATATAAATTGACGAACATATACGAGAGTTGGGCAAAAAAGGTGTTGACAAGCTGAAGATTGAAAGTCTCTAGAATATGTCAGTCGGTTTTGCCGACAGATATATACACTCACACTATGGTTTGTGGTGGAAGTCTTTGGAGTTATACATAGTTTTTATTATTCATTGTATATAAGATATATATAATTAAAAATGTTTCGGATTTAATGTTGATAAAATATAAAAAAGTTGACCCTTTTTTTAGGTGGTACTCTGGTACCACCTACAACTTAATCTAGGCTGGGTAAAGATAATAGGTTGTGCAAAATTTGGTTCAAATAGGCCATTCCACTCAACTAATATTTTATTCACAAATATGGAAAAATTTGTCCATTTGTGGGGGAGATACCAGAAGGAGTGTACCAATGGATAATCTAGAATTCGTAAAGATAATGGGTTGTGCAAAGTTTGGTTCAAATCGGACATTGAATTAGACCCTCTGTGGGGAAGGTACAAAAAGGAGTGGATCAATTGGTCCCATCTTCCTACCTAATCTAGGCTTGGTAAAAATAATAGGTTGTACAAAGTCCGTTTCCATGTATTATAAAATTAATTTTTAGCACAATTTTGACATTTTGTGGGGGAGGTACCAGATGGGGGACCAATACGTTTTGTGGAAGTAATAGGTTGTGTAAAGTTTCGTTAAAATCGGATAGTCCGTTTGTTTGTTATTATAAAATTAATTTTTAGCACAATTTTGACCATTTTGTGGGGGAGGTACCAGAAGGAGTGGACCGATATTCTCCATCTTCGAACTTAAACTAAGTTTGGACGAAATATTAAGATGTGCAAAGTTTGAATGAAATCGGTTGCTGCCTTCGAGAGCTATCGTGCCCACCTGCCAGACAGACAGAGAGAAAACGCGCGGACGGACATGTATAAACCGACTTCAAATTTTCTGAAACGGATTTGGTCCAAAGAAACATGGGGTCTAAAACCAATATTTCGATGAGGCACATTTTCAACGTATCAAAGTTTATGTACCCTCATTTGCCATAAGGCTGAGGGTATACCAGCTACCAGCTCCAGTCCATATGAAGTATACCTAACATCAGATCGGCGATATCGTTTAAAAGAATCAGAGACATTCTGCTTGCCAATTAAAAGATACCCTAGTTCCCGTTCTTCTATCTGATGACTCTCTTGTCATCATTTGTTCTATAAAAAAATACTTCTCACCTATACCTAGTTCGAATTAAAAATCTCCTATCATTAAATTGGCTATCTAAAAACTATCTAATTGGACTTCCGTAATTTTACCTTCCGTATAACTCCCTCACCTTGATATTGCCAGTTTACAGATTCCGAATTTCAATGTCTAAAATCAATCTGGACTTCGACTCCATCAGTTTTCCGCTATAGTCTTCTGCGCGACTATATATGGACTCTGTAGGCCACAGAGTCGCTATAGTAGCTAGACTATAAAAGGCATCCGCTGCTCCTGATCGGCTATCTTGAGAATTGCTGATCTTCACTTCGCCGATAAAAACATGGTTCGTTGACTTGGCTTCATTTTATCCATTTAAAGATGACCTTCAGCAATACCATAAGAAAAAATACCAGACTTAGACATATTTCCTTGACATTGATTCCCTCACCTCTCACTTACTTAAGTAGCTGGCTTATGACAGAACGGTTGTTCCATAAGCCGAGCTTAAAAAAGATTACCAAGCGCGTTGGTCTTGTGCGCATATCATCTAATTTGAAAGACCATGTTCCGAGATGAGGTCTTCTACTTGATCTTTCCATCGCATTCGTGTCCTTCTCCTTCTGCACGAATAATCACTTGGTTCGCTGTAATATGCCTTTTGAGTGGGGGAATCCTCATCCATTCTCACAACATGATCTAACCAACGTAGTCGCTGCAGCTCGGCCCGTCTGACTTTGTCGATTTCCTAGAATATATGATACAACTCATGGTTCATTGGACGGCGATATTCACCATCAATGCATATCAACCCATAGATCTGTCGGAGAATTTTTCTCTCAAACACTCCAAGAGCAAACACTCCAAGTACCCATTCTTCAGATCCATACAACAGCACGAGTAATATCAGCGTTTTGTAGAGCGTGAGTTTGGTCTGGCGGGAGGAGGCCTTGTTTCTGAATTGCTTACTTAGACCATAGTAGCATCTGTTGACCAACACTATCCTTCTCAGAATTTCAAAATTTATGTCATTAGTTTTATTTGTGGCGGTTTGGCCGAGGTAAATAAAATCGTTCACTACCTCGAAGCTGTAATTCTCAAGTTCCACAGTTGATCTGAGTCTATAGGACGTTTTGCGCGTTAATACCATCAGCTTGGTCTTTTCGCCATTTACTGTTAGGCCCACTTTGGCAGACTCCCTCTCTATTTGTTCAAAGGTGGCTGTAACCGGAGGAGACACATATCGTCTTGTCTCCTTTTTTTTTTTGTGCACGGGACACAGGACGCTGAGGTTCCAATCATGGGGCATACACTCCTGTAGCCAAATTGTACTGACCAGCGACTGATATGATGACAACCGACTGATATGAATAAAAAAAACCTATGCATGGAAAAAAACCTTTCTTTCCTGTTGGGCGCCATTTTGTCTCCCTACTCCCGAACTGAGCGTATCTTTAGAAATCGATGTTAATATTTTAGGTCACATTTTGGCTTTTGCAATACAACTTTTTTACACCCTCCACCACCATAATTTGGACATAGAAAATATCGAAAATCGATCAAACTTCTATGATCGATATAGGTTTAAATTTCCTTGTATAAATATACAGACCCATTTTCGGTAGTCTGAACGTTTTAGCAGCATTTTTCTTACCGAGATGGCTGTAAATTCGTATTCCGAGTTCTTGGAGGGTGAAAGTTACCACCTCTGTAGAAATTGTTTAATCTAGACCCATATATAGACATAACCCTACACAAACATTCCGATCTGTTTTAAGAATTTTTATGGTTTTAACCGAATTTACACCAACGAATCGGTTGTGAAATTTAGTGTTCTGAATTCTTGGAGTGTGAACAACATCAGAAAAGATTCTGGACGTACTACGAAGGGTAAGCAAATATAATTCTAGAGAATGCTGGCGGACTAATTTCCTCTATATATTTTGTTATGAGTTCACAAACCTGCATAAACCGATCAAGTTCTGATCTGATGTATATCTTCGCCGTCAATTTCGTATACGAAAGACATTGTTTTTTATCTACACAAGAAAAATTAGGAACGGCTACCATACCTCTATACAAAGTATACCGGACTTCTGTTGGCCATTGCAAATCAACCCGGACATTAGAACTCTTCTTTCAAATCTGATTCTCTTTAAAACCCGTTGTTTTCTTTCTCCGAAAAATAAAAACAAAAACCTACCCAGATGACGCAAAAAAAATCGATCTATGACGAATTTCACAAGTATCTGTCTGTCTGTCCGTCCCTCCGTCCACCATGGTGGGAATTTTACACTCTAAGACAAATAAGCAACAACATGTTGGTTGTCATATTGGTAATTTAGAATTCTTAGAAAGAAAAACAACAACAACAACAACAACCAAACAATATCATACACCAGATTACCTGACTACCACCTAGTTGGCCAGGCAGGTTGGCTGGATGACTGACTGACTTGCTAACTCATTAAGGGTAAATAGATTTCCTGTAAATCAAAATTCCCCCGAAAACCCAAAGGAAGATAAAAGAGAAATGGAGAAATCCTTGCAGGTGCTAAATTAATAAAGTGTCTTCTCTACAACTATGTATGAGACACGCACACACGCTCGCACACACACACACAAACATAAACACCCATACTTTGGCAGCACCCTGTTGTTGCAACAGTGGTAATCGATCGACCGGCAAATATAAAATTCATGGTTAATTTATGCTTCGCTTTGACTTGGTTTTCTGCTCAGCTATTCTTTTTCTTCTTGGCCCGCATACCGCAAAGCGAGAGCGGCAGAATTCAAGCAAATACCAGTTATTGTTGTTGTTGTTGGATTTTTTAAATTTGCTTCATATTCTGGTTTTCTTGGCACTTTTGGCATTACTGCCTGCCAGCAAAAGCAACAACACCATAAATGTGTAGCATTCACAAACTCCCCCATTGCGGTCTGGTTGGGCTCGAAGAAACCTGACCAAGAATCGGTTTTTTTTTCGCCCGGCATATTTTATGATTTCTTTTTCGAAAAGTAGAAGAAAAGAAGTCAGGTTCGGCAGGACCGAACTTTCTGTACTCTTCACCATGAGCTGGACATTCAAGATTTCCTAAAAGGTGCCTTAAATATCAATTTAAAGGCACTCGGGATGGGGACACTGGGCTAGGAACTCGAACTTACTGAAAGTTAAGAGGGACCATTTTGTGGAGGTCTATCAAAAAATATGGGCCGGTATTGAAAATTTGTGGGGAAAGAAGTTTTTTTTATTTACCTAGAATCGGAAATGCCAAATTACAGTCACTTCTGACAATGGAAGCGAAAGCAAAACGTGGACCTATAGAAATGACACATAAATCTGAACTTATATCGAATAATGTCTGGACAGAATTGGTATACCTAGCCAGAATTGGGAATGGCAAATTACAATCACTTCGATTAGAAAATACCTCTAGGACCTGCAAGTAAAAACATAGACCTACATTGAAAATAATCTCCAAAGGTGTTTTTCAATCTCAAAGAACCCGAAAGCGGACTAAACCTTCAAAAAATCGATAATAAGGCGGAACTTGTATATGAAGGCTATATCAAAACATGAATCTATATTAATAAATGTCTGCCCAGCCTCCTAAAAAAACACCGAAGTGACAAATCGCAACCCACTTCGTTAGAAAAAATCCGACTAAAACCCTCAAAGTACCGAAAATGGGACATGGCTTTTATATAGGGCCTATTTCCATACATGGAACCATATCAAAAGATTCCTACAATGATGTTATCCAACCTGCCATAACCTGAAATGCCAAATTTCTGGCACTTCGATTTGAAAAATTCGTCAGAAACCTTAAAAATACCGAAAATTCTGCGGAACCATCAATGGGGGTTATGTTAAAACATTGCTCTATATAAATAATTTTCTGCATAGACAAAATGGAACCTCCCAAGAACCCAATGTGACAACTTGGAACCCACTTCGTTGGGGAAAAACCTTCAAAATACCACAAAAACGGCGGAACCTTTATAAATGGGTTATTTCAATACATGGAACTAAGTTGAAAAATTCCTGCAATGATGTTATCCAACCTGCCATAACCTGAAATGCCAAATTTCTGGCACTTCGATTTGAAAAATTCGTCAGAAACCTTCAAAATACCGAAAATTCTGCGGAATCATCAATGTTAAAACATTGCTCCATATATAAATAATTGTCTGCATAGATATATGAAATTCCCCAAGAACCCAATGTGACAAATTGGAACCCACTTCGTTGGGGAAAAGGTGGCTTAAATCTGGAAAATTCCGAAGGTAATGCAGGATCTTTATATAGGGGCTATTTCGATGCATGGATCAAATTGAAAGATTCCTGCAATGTTGTTATCCACCCTGCCATAACCTGAAATGCCAAATTGCTGGCATTTCGTTGGAAAAAATCCGGCTGAAACCTTAAAAATAACGAAGAAGCGGCGGAACCTTCAATGGGAACTATGTTAAAATTTTGTTCGATATTAATAATTTTCTGCATAGATAAATTGAACCTCCCAAGAACCCTATGTGCCAAATTGGAACCGCTTCATTGAGAAAATGCGACGAAAATCTTCAAAATATCGAATAAGCGGCGGAACCCTTATATGGAGGCTATGACAAAAATTGGACAAAAATGTTCTGCATTGCTGTTTTTTGCCCTCCAAGAACTCAGAATGCCAGAAACCTTCAAAACACCGAAAATGCTGCGGAACCGAAATTGCTGCGGAACTCCCCAAAGTATGGAACTCAAAATATCGAAGAAGCGGCGGAACCTTTATATGGGGGCTATGCCACAACATGGACCTACTTTTAATAATGTCTGCCCAGATATTTTTAACCCTCCAAGAACACGGTATGACAAAATACAGCCACTTCGGCTGAGAAAATGCGACGAAAATCTTCAAAATATCGAAGATGTGCCGGAACTTTTATATGGGGGCTATGCCAATACATGAAGCTACTTCGTAATGCCACGACTTCGTTGGCGAAATGCCACGACAATCTTCAAAATATCGTAGGAGCGGCGGAACCCTTATATGGAGGTTATGGCAAATCGTGGTCCTACTTCAAAAATTTTCTGCCCAGATGTTATTAAAAATCGACCTTAAACCTTTAAAATACCGAAAAAGCTGCGGAACCTTTATATAGGGACTTTTCCCATATCTAAACTTATATCACAATGACTTTATTCACCATGCCATACCACGGAATGCCAATATACAGCCATTTCGGTGGGAAAATGCGGTTTAAATCTTCAAAATATCCAAGAAGTGGCAGAACTTTTATATGGGGGCTACGCCAAAACATGAATCTACTTCGAAATTTCTGCACAGAAGTTTATCACTCTCCAAGAACCCGGTATGTCAAATTATAGCCATTTCGATTTCGATTTCAAAATTGCAAGAAAAATCTTCAAAATACCGAACATGGAGCGGAACCTCTATATGGGGCCTTTGTCAAAACGTGGATCTGAATAGAAAATGTTCTGCAAATATGTTTTGGCACCTTATTAGAATCCGAAATACGAAATTGCAGACACTTCGGTTAGGAAAATGCGGCTAAATCTCTCAAAATATCGAAAATGGGTCGGAACCCTTATATGGGAGCTACATCCAACAATTAACTCATCTTTGTTTTTGTTTTATAGGAAAATTCGACAGCCAATGCGAACCGAAAATATCTAACTAGAGCCTATTCCAATGAAAAACCTATCTGAAATCCTCAGATTACCGAAAATGGATCGGAACGTTTCTATATGAGAACGATGTCAAAACATGGACTTACACTGAAAATCTTATACGAAGATGTTTTTTCACCCTACAAGAACCTGGTATGCCAAACTACAGCCACATCGGTAGTGAAATTGAGGCTAAAACCTTCAAAATCCCGAAATATGGCGGAACCTTCAGATGGGGATTATATGAAAACTTGGACCGATGTTGATAATTTTTGGTATGAGGATATGCCACCTTATAAGAATCTAAAATATCAAAGTGGAGACATTTCGATTAAAAAACATGTCGGAAATCGTCAAAATATCGAAAATTAGGGGGGTTCGGTTATATGGGAGCTATACCTAAACTATGACAAGAAGATTTCGTGATCAAAGAGAACACAAAATATTAAATTAGAGCTAATTCGGTTAAGACACATGATGGAAAAACGCAAATGATCGAAAATTGTAGCGATCGGTTATATTGAGCCTACATCGAAAAGTGGACCGATGTTAATTGAGCCTTATATTGAGCCTACATCGAAAAGTGGACCGATGTTAATTGAGCCTTATATTGAGCCTACATCGAAAAATAGACCGATGCTAATTGAGCCTTATACTGAGCCTACATCGAAAAGTAGACCGATGTTAATAATTTTTGATAGGACTATGTGTCAACCAATGAGTACCCAAAATATCAAATTACTGTCAAATCGGTTGGATAACGTATCTGAAATCCTCAAAATATCGAAAATTGAGGGTACCGTTACATGGGAGCTATACCTAAACGTGGATCGATTTTAAGAATTTTTGGTAGAGAGATTCTCTACCCCATGAGAACCCAAAATATCAAATTACTGCCAATTTGGTTGCAAACATGACTGAAAACCTCAAATTATCGAAAATTAGGGGTTCGGTTATATGGGACCTATACCTAAATGTGGATCGATTTTAATAATTTTTGGTAGGATTATGTATCAACCAAGGCGAACTCAAAATATCAAATAACAGCCAATTTGGTTGAAAAACTTGGTCAAGCTCCCCAAAATACAGAAATATGGGAGATATCGTTATATGCTAGGCTATATCTAAACATGGACCTATGTTGATAATTTTTGGTAGGAAGATTTATCAACCAGTGAGAAACCATAATACCATATTAGAGGCAATTCGGTTGTAAAATATGCCAAATTTTCCCAAATTATCGAAAATCGGTGGTATCATTATGTGGGGGGGCTATACCTAAACATGAACCGATTTTGATCATTTTTGCTAGGTCGGGTTTCTACCCACTGAGACTCCAGAATATCAAATTACAGACAATTCGGTTGAAAAACCTGCCATAAATTCTTCAAATCCCAAAAAGTTAGGGTACCTTTGTATGGGGACTGTCCCGAAACGTGGGCCAATACTAATAATTTTTGGTAGGGAGATTTGACACCCAATGAGAACCTAAAATAATAAATTACAGCTAATTCGGTTGAAAAAATGGGTCCAAGCTCCCCAAAATACTAAAAATAGCGGGTTCGGTTATATGGAGGCTACCTTAAAAAGTGGTCCGATATTGATAATTTTTGGTTGGAAGATTTGACACCCAATGAGAACCTAAAATATCAAATTACAGGCAATTCGATTGAAAAATGTGTCCAAGCTCTCCAAAATACTAAAAATAGCGGGTTCGGTTATATGGAGGCTACCTTAAAAAGTGGACCGAAATTGATCATTTTTGGTAGGAAGATTTGACACCCAATGAGAACCTAAAATAATAAATTGCAGCAAATTCGGTTGAAAAATGTGTCCAAGCTCCCCAAAATACTAAAAATAGCGGGTTCGGCTATATGCAGGCTACCTTAAAAAGTGGACCGAAATTGAAAATTTTTGGTAGGAAGATTTAACACTCAATGAGAACCCAAAATAATAAATTACAGCAAATTCGTTTGAAAAAACAACCCAAATTAGAGGAAATCGAACGGTTCCGTTTGGCGGGAGCTATACCAAAACGTTGACCATATATATCCCATTTTCAATATCAAACATCTTAGAAGTATGCACAAATTTTTGAAGCTCTGTCTTACATACTTCGGGCTACATTGTGCCCAAAAAACATACCGGCAGGCATGACCAAAGGTATAGAAATTTATTCGGATTAAAAATATGTTTATTTTGTGGGGTCTCCGACGAATATATCAAGGTGTTGCAAACGGAATGACAAATTCGAAATTCGACCCCATGGTGCAGAGTAATCAACAAGTCGAAGCCAAAAGGCATCAATGAGAACGAAGTTGGTAATAAAGTCAAAGAAAGGTTAACTGATATTAAAAAGGCCTCTGAAAGAAGCCGAACAGAAGAAAGAGATTAAAGGGAGAGGGTTCGATATAAACATCAATACAATGAATGTTTCGAAAATCATTATCTCCCCCCTTCCCCCAGGCCTTTCTACGACTTACAACAAAAAAACGTAATAATAAAATAAAAAGAGATCATAAAACAATGCGAGCAAACTAATCAGATACGTCAGATTTTTTTTTGTATTCAAAAAAAGAACCACAGCCTAAGAAGTTAAGACACTGACACACACACACACACACAAACCCCCAACCCTCTTTGACGTACCTGTTTCTGGTACATAAAAGCCGCATTGTTTTCTTCTTCTTCTTGTCTTTTCTTTCATTTCTTTTCATTCCACTCTTTTCTTTTTTTGTTCTTGTTTATCTCCCTCTGGGGCGGGCGGGTGAGAGTGTATTTGTGTGCGTGAGTGCTCTCGCGCCTGCGTACAGCTCGGGCGTACGTGTGAACATGTATTGATCATTAAATACTATGTGTACCGATCGCAAAAGCAACCGTTTGTAGGACGGACAACCGGACTGACAGTAAGGGTATTATAACGATATTACCTGACTTTGAATGTTTTTGTTGTTGTACAAATTCAATAAAAGAGGCCTAAGCCGAGGCTACGGCATGAAGGCTAACATCAGCGTAAGCAACAACAACAGCAATAATAATGAAAACACAACAACATGTAAAATAAACATTAAAAATTGATTGATCGACTTAAAGGTTGAGACAAAAAAAAAAATACAACATCGGCAACCTAATGATGCAGGGATGCTGCACAGTGCTGCGAAAGAGAACAAATGGGAAAGCATGTCAGGTGGACATTTTCTCTAAGCGGAAATACAAAGAATTTGAAAATAAGGGTTTTTATATAGAAAACCTTCGAATACCTTCGAATGAAATTGACTTCCTATAAGGGTAGACTTGGAATAGATTGATGCAAGACATAACAATCAGGTAACCCATGATGACACTGAAAAGTGTCCAAGTAACAAAATGGCGCCCAACGTGGGGCCCACAAACCTAAGATCTGCCGATTAAACTAACTGGGCTATTTGGGCTCACTATGTTCTTTCATCCTAAAAGATGTCCATATAGCAGAATGGCGCCCAACGTGTGACACATGAGATTCTAAATTTTAGGGTAGTGGACTACCCTAAGATCTAGAATCTCATGCTCTACCGATTGAACTAGGCGACTTTGTGGACTTACTATTTGCATTAGGGAAGTATAATAGTTTTCTCCTAAAGGATCTCCACTAAAAATATGGCGGCCAACGTGTGGCCCAAAGTCACAACCTTGAAATTAGGATTCTCATATTCTACGGGTCTCTCTGGACTCATTATTTGCATTGGAGAAATATATTTTTTGAACTCACAACCCTGAGATTTCGAATTTAATGATCTACCGATTGAACTAGACGGACTTTGGGAACACACTATTTACATTATGGAAATATGAAATTGTTTCTCCTGAAAAATATGCATGTAGCAAAATGGCGGCCAAAGTGGGGCTCGAAGCCTCAACCCTAAAACTATGAATATCATGCTCTATCAACAGAGCTACCCTGGTACTGTGGACTATTTTTTTTCTTCTCAGAGATGGCCATGTAATAGTATGGCGGTCAAGGTGGGGTTCCAACCTACTACACTGAGATTACGTGTCTTACAATCTATCGACTTAGCTAACCAGGCCATGTGGAATCAATATTTGTATTAGGGAAGTATGATTTTAACATACATTAAAAATATGGCGCCCAACGTGAAGACCTAACCACCACTTTCAGATTAAGAATCTCATTCTATACCTAATATGCCTGGCTATGTGGACTCACTATTTGCATTATGAAATTATGAAATTGTTTCTTCTGAAAAGTGAAAATGTAACCATATGGCGGCCAACGTGGGGCCCGAATCCACAACCCTGAGATTGCGAATCTCATACTTTACCAACAGTGCTATCCTGGCACTGTGTATTAATTTTTTCTCCTCAGAGATGACCCACAATCCTGAAATTACGTGTCTCATGATCCTAAGGTATATCCATTAGAAATATGGCGCCCAACGTGAAGACCGAACCCACCACCCTGAGATTAAAAGTCTCATTTTCTACCGAAAATGTGGATTCACCACATGAATTAGAGAAGTATGATTTTTTCTCCTGAAAGATACCCACGTAACAGTATGGCGCCCAACTATGTGGGCTAGGGATGTATTATTGGTATCTTCTGTAAAGTGTCCCAATTCACGACCGTGAAATTATGAGTCTCATGCTCTGCCGACTGAGCTATCCGTGCTCCGTAGTATTTGTTTAGCCGAACTCTATGAACTGAACTGAATGGTGTTCATGAAACTGTATGGCGCCCAACGTAGGCCCCGAATCCATGACTCGGCGATTACGAGTCTTATTTTCTAGCGACTAAGCTACCCGGAAACTGTGGACTCATTTATTTTTTCTTATAAAAATTGCAATTCAGCTAAAACAAGTTTCTATTCCGCTAAGAAAAACCTTGCTGAATTACATAAAAAACATTTAACTGCGAAAATTGTTGCTGAATTGTATACGCAAAGCCAGTTCAGTATTATATTTGTGTTATTTATAACTAAAAATAAAATTCAGCTAATAAAATCTTTGCTGAATTGCATAAAACTACAATTCAGCTGCGAAAATAGTTACTAAATTTCTTTATTAGACCTTGATCATTGTTATATGCAAGGTATTTTGTGTAAACTATTATTTCATCTTATAAAAATGTAGCTGAATTCCATAAAAATCGAATTCAGCTATTAAAACTATGGCTGTATTGCATTCCTATATCCAGTACAGCATTGTGTTAGTGTTATTTGTTAGTAAAATAACCATGCAGCTAACAAAAACTAGGCTGAATAGCATTAAAATTCAATTTAAAAGTGAAAATAGTACCTGAATTGCATTGGTAGGGTCAGTTTAGTATTATATTAGTGTTATTTCTTAATAAAATTACAATTCAGCTAACAAAATCTTTGCTGAATTGTATATAACTATAATTCAGCTGTGAAAATAGTTGCGAAATTTAGTTATAAGGCCTTGTTTATTATTATATGCAGGGCCTTTTGTGTAAAATTTTACTTCATGTTATAAAATTTTTGCTGAATTCCATAAAAATCGTATTCAGCTAATAAAATTATTGTTGCATTGTATTGATATGTCCATAGCAATATTTTATTAATGTTATTTCTTAGTAAAGTGGCTATTCAGCTAACAAAAACTTGGCTGAATTGCATTTAAATTCAATTCAAAAGTGAAAATAGTAGCTGAATTGCATTGGTAGGGTCAGTTCAGTAGTTTGTTAATGTTATTTCTTAATAAAATTGCAATTCAGCTAATAAAATCTTTGCTGAATTGCTTAAAACTATAATTCAGCTGTGAAAATAGTTGCTAAATTTCGTTATTAGACCTTCTTTTTTATTATATGCAGGATCTGTTGTGTAAAGTTTTACTTTATCTTATAAAAAACTTTGCTGAATTGCGTTAAAATCCAATTCAAAAGTGAAAATAGTAGCTGAATTGCATTAGTAGGGCCAGTTCAGTTTTATAAGAGTGTCATTTCTTAATAAAATTACAATTCAGCTAATAAAATCTTTACTGAATTGCTGAAATGAGAAGCTGAATTGCAAAAATAGTCCATAACAAGTCAAAAAATGTATGAATATTGCAATTCAGCTACAATATTTACCAGTTGTTCGAAAAAAATCATTTTGTTCCGATTTTTTTTATTTTTTTTAATTTTTTTTTTATAATTAATTTTTTTAATTAAAATTTTATTAAAAAAATCCACGATTTTTCCCTTGAACATATTTTTTCCCCTTTTATTATTTAATTATTTTTTTTTCTTTAAATGTCATTTACCCAACCAAGGCATGCTCTTTCACGAATTGAAATTACAAAATTTCTTTTCATTTTAAATTTAAGAAAAAATACCCAAAGAGAATTTTCTCGTCATGAGAAAGAATTTCTAGAATTAAAAAAAAAAAAAAACATTTCTTTAAAACGTAATTAAATCACTGTTTTACAGGTGAGAACGCAATACAGAGAGAGAGAAAGGGAGAGAGAGTGAATGAAAGATCATAACTTAATACAAGTGTCTTGTTAGAAAGGTTGCATGGCAGAAAGAGTGAGAAAATGAGAGGGTGAAAGACAATCTCTAAGCACCCATGGAGAGTGAGAGAAAAGGCAAGGTAAAGAAATTGAAAAGAAAACAACAACAACAGCAAATCTCAACAAATGAATTGATTTCCGTCTCCGTACTTGAGGTTAGGGGCTACGTTTGTGTGTGTGTGAGTGTGTGTGTGTGTGGGTACTTGTTGCTCGGCTTGGCTTATATAGACAGATGACGACGGACGACTGTTGTTGTTGTTGTTGTTGCCCGGCTGCCAAGTCAGTGAACTAAGTGCTGCAGTGTTGTTGTTCAGTTTTAAGCCAAAAAGACACACACACACACCTACATACATATGTATATACGTATGACAGACAAAAAAGAGAATGGAGAATGAGAATGCGCGGCCGTAACTAGTTTTTTAAAGATTGAGGGTTGTGTTAAGAAAGTAACAGCAACAACAACAATGATATTTAGTAATATAACCCATACCATTAATGTGCTTGCACACACACACTCACACACAAACTAAAACTAACCCGAAAATCAGGTAGAAATAAAAAAAATCGAAAGAAACAAAACAAAAAAACCAACAGCGTTCAAGACTTCTCAGCTTTTGCGGCTTATGGTATGGGCCAAATTTCAAGCCGTACCAGTATAAGCCACAACGTCAGCTAAGTCAACACGTTTTCGACATCAGATCAGTTTGAAAACGGACATTACAGTGTGAACACACAGTAGAGATCACGGTCTGAATTTTTTCTATATTTTGGGGAACCGGCACAAAAAACGATTGTTGGCAAGAAGTAAAAAAACCACAGATTGAGAAAAATAATTTTTTTTGTATAAAAAAAAAATTAACACACACATATTCCAACGCCTACATACAACCTTACACGACCACAGATGAAGAACAGTAGTAAAAAATTAATTTAATTTAAATTAAAAAAAAAAAAAAATAGAAAATTTAAAGATGAAAAAAATCAACCAACGAACAGCAGCAAAAAAAATTCGTCATCACCAAAACCGGCAACAAGGTTTCGACTTAAAAAAAAAAAAATTCTTAAAAAAAATTAAAAATTGTGAACTGAATTTAAAGCAGAAAAAAACTTTTTTTGAAAAAACAAAAATATTTGTTTGAAAACTTCGAAGGACCATTTTTACCACTACAACCTAACCTCTTTTTTTTGATCGTTGGCATTTTTTTTTGGCTACCCAACAAGTTCCTGCAACAACAACAAAACGAAAAAAGCAAAATGCCGCTCTCAAAAAAGTACAGTGTGTAACAAAAATTCCGAATTTAAAAACCACTCATGGTTAAACCTAAAAAAGTGTATATTTTTGAGGTTATGTAAGAAAATTTCAAAAAATATTTGAATAAAAACGGAAAAATTTTGTGAGCGAGTGGAAATGAATTATTTTTTAAATAATTTTTTCTTATAACTGGTAAGTATAAAAAATAATAAATAAATAAATATTTTTTTTTATAAAATTAGATATGAAATATAAAAATGACAGAGTATTGAGAAACAATTTTTTTGAAAATTTAATTAAAGAAATTTTGGTGTGTATAAAGTACTAAATAAAAATTCAAAAATTATAGGATTTTTTTTTTTATTAAAAAAATATTCTAAAACAAAATGTCACGAATTTTTAAAAATCAAAAAAAAATTAAAAAATATTTGATTTTTATTAAAAAAAATCAAAAATTTTAGATTTTTTATAAAACAAAAAGTTACGAATTTTTAAAAATCGAAAAGAAAAAAATATTTTGAAAATTAAATTAAAGAAATTTAGATTTTTATAAAAAAAAAATCAAAAATTATAAAAATTTTTTTACAAGAAAAAAAAATCCAAAACAATAAGTTAAAAATTTTTAATAAATTAAAGAATTTTTGATTTTTATTCAAAAATTATAGAATTTTTTTTTATAAAAAATCAAAAAATATAGAAATTTTTTTATAAAAAAATCAAAATTATAGATTTTTTTAAATATTCCACAACAAAAAGCTATGAATTATTTAAAAAAGTCATAATTTCAAATAAATAATTAAAAAATCGTAAAGTGTTTCATTGATGTTCTTTTTAATTGAAGAATGTTCCCAAAACACAATTAGAAAATTTCAAAATTGTTTTTTTTTTTTAATATAAAATTACTTATATTTTAAAATCAATATTAAATTAAAAATTTAAAATAAAAAAACATCAAATATAATTTTTTAAAATTATTTTTTTATAAAGATACAAATTAAGATATTAATTTTTATGTTAAAAAAGATTTCTTTTTAAATTTAGAAGAAAAAAATTAAGATTTGTCCAAATGTTATCAATAAGAATTGTCGTGGACATTTTTTAAATACTTATTTCATATAAAAAAATTCAATTATTTAAAATTTTTAATTTTTTTAAGGATTTAATGAATTTTTTTTTCTAAAAAAATTTTTCCATTTTTTAAATAAAAAAAGGTAAAAAGTCATTAAAAAAAGAGAATTAAAAAACCCTTAAAACAAATCTGTTAGTTTATTTAAGAATTTAATTTTTGAAATTGATTTAAAAAAATTGCCGTATTTTTTTATATCATTTTTTCTAATTACGTGTGAAATTTTTCTTAAAAAAATGTAACGTGTATATTTTTCCAAAACTTTCCTAAAACATAATAAATGCATTCCCACAGAGTCGTTCTTTAACAAGTTCATCTCAGAGAGCCATAGTATATTTAAAAATTTTAGAATTAAAAAAAAATTAATCGAACAAATTATATCTCAAAACTGTATTTTGGTATTTCAATAAATCACAATCCGAAATATATATATT
>NW_026883238.1:0-4494 GCF_032173495.1 Musca vetustissima | reverse complement strand
TACGTACCACTCATCGTTCTACACTTAAGTCAGTACGCTATGCCAAATTTCGTGCAAATCGAAGGATATAAAGGGACTTTGGTGCACTATTTACTTAAAATCGGACGAAAATTTCGTGCAAATCGACTTTGGTTCACCATTTACATAAAATCGGACGAAAATATATATGGGAGCTATATCTAAATCTGAACCGATTTTCTCGAAACTTGGCACAAATCATTCTGGACCTAATTCAGTACTCTGTGCCAAATTTAGTGCCAATCGAGAGATATAAAGGGACTTTGGTGCCCCATTTACCTTAAATCGGACGAAAATATACAATAGGGTTCGTCCTTGGGCCAAATAAGTGACTTGTGCCAAATTTCATCCAATTCGAATCAAAAATGCGACCTGTACTTTGTTTTCAATTTAACATAGACAGACGGACATGCATAAGTCGACTTAAAAACCTGTACCACAGTGAATGTGAGGGGTATAAAAATTGGTATCTAAGGAGGATTTTGAAAATCGACTACTAGAGTTGTTTGTTAATAGAGAGCAGGACTTCTAAGAGAGAGACATTATGAAGCTACATTTAAAATGGCAACAATTCATACACACAAATAAAGTCCTATATTTCATAAAATAATATATATCTCTTTCCCCAACCTAATATAATGTTTATATATTTTCCTAGTTTTTATTTTAAATGCTTTATTTTAAATGTTAATTCCATAAAAAAAACAATCTTTTGTTAAATTTGGTTTTACATAATCTATACTAAATAGACAACAAGTGTAAATACAGAGGTAAACATTTGCTACCTAATCTTCCCAAAAAATAATCAGAATTTTAAGTGCCTAAAAAAAGCATAGCCCCGAACCACTTCGATAAATTTTTTTAATCGACGACTGTATTAATTAATATTTTAGCATATTTTATAGCGCAGCTTTACGTAAATTAATATTGTTGAATATACTACTTGCATTCAGATCAATTATAGGAATTAGTTTAATTTTAATTTAAATTTTATAATCAACATTATTGAAACGATTTTGCTAATCAATACCTTCCGACTATAATTACAATTTAATGAAATTACAATAAAATGTTCTTGCAGAACATAAACATTTCTTAGAAATATACAATTAATCAAAGAATATCTAAGCGAAAACTCAAACTATGGCAAAATTTGTCTTAAATATTAATTGCACAACCCAAACCAACACTTAAATTTAATGTACCCAACAAACAAAAAAAAGAAATGACAATGAACACCTCTGTGGCCACAAATTGCTGCAAAAAAATCTTGTTTCCAAACAAAGTTTAATTGTTCACATTCAACATTGTTCATGCACCCATACATTCATGCTAACGTAAATGTACATACACGTACACACATCCATTCACACAAATATATAAATCAGACACACTTAATTAAGGCAAACTGTAATTAGCAATAATTAATCCAAACGCCATGGGAGATGACGATAAATTTAACTATTTATTATCGAAGAAATTAACATGACACATTGGAAAGCTATTTGTGGTGTTAATACTTGTCCATTTATTATCGAATGAATACCCAGACAGCAGGGATCAATGCTACACATATATTTAGCATTTGCCTATGCGTGCGAAAATGTATATGTGTTTGTGAATATCCTACCATGGATGCTTTGGCTGAATCCAAGAAAGCTCTTCTATACCCAAGGTCAAATATCCTTTAGCATATAATACATTATTTGAAGATTGCCAGGATTTAAACATTGATTATACGCAGCATTTGCAAATGTATATAATGCTGAGTGTAATAGGGTAGTTCGAAAAAAATAGAGCAGTATATATTACCAAGTATAAAAATCATTATTATTCAACAAATTTTAAATAATACTAGTTAGACGGACGCATTGGAAATCACAGATTTTGTACCACGTTTTGATATCTAGAAACTAATTCAGAAAATTATGAAATAATTCCAGGCCCAATATATGCATCGAAATTTTTTACTTACACATACTACAATCATGTATCTGCAGAAGAGCAAGATATTCCTGGCAAGGTATTTTAAATAACATGATTAAAAATGATCTCTTCGGTCTGAAGACTGCCCATCCCCTCAATCCATCCCATCATCATCACTTCCTTTGGCCCGGGAGAAATATCTATATACTCTAAAAACACTGTGCTAAAATGATGCGTCACTATTTTATGTGGGTCATTCCACAGTATGGATGTTGAAAACTTATTTTACGTAGGAAACAGAATGTGAATAGAACCATCATAATGCCTTAAATGGGCCTATACAGGATACCTGAACTTCGTTGAGAATCGGAAAGACAAACCTCAGTAGGATCCTATTACCCGAAGAGTGAGTAGTATGGAGGTAAATTAAAATTACTCACTCCGTTTCTAATTACTTATCAGCATAAAATTTCCGTTTTCCCTTTTTTATGTTTACAATTTTACAGCTCAGATCACAGAATTCATATTTTTTCCTATTAACGAAATTTTTACGTTCAACACTAATGTATCACAATGTGACCTACAATTTACAACGTTATTAATTGAAAATAAATATTATTAATATATGTATATAATTTGTGTTCGTAATTATATTCAACAATGTCACAGATTGCAATTTATCTTTTGTAGGAAACATACGTCATTATAAAAATGGTACATGAATTAACAGAAAAAATATTAAATAATATTATTATTTAGCAGAAAAAATTTCAATAATAATGTAAACATCCATAATCCGTTAGTTGTTCGAACTGTCCCCATTTATATGCTACCCTCCTCCACAAGATGGTATGCTACAAATTAGGTATTCCGTCTGCAACACCTCGAAATATTCACAGGAGACCAATAAAGTATATATCATTTATTAGAATAAAGCTTAATCATACTTCGTATTAGAAATTCGATACTTCGTATTAGAAATAAAATAATCAATATATAGATGCACGTTTTCACATAGGCCCATATATACGTATACCGCCCATTTGCCAGTGGTTTAGTCAAATTTTTCCATTTTATTGGTTTGGATTTTACATTCTGGACCGATATTCCAAATCGTCAATCGGAAGGAATATTACGTTGCACAAAGTTTGGTGAAATCGGTTACTCTCTTCGAGAGTTATTGTGTGCTCCAGCTGGCTAGACGTACGGACGGACATTTGTAAATCGACTCCAAATTGTGTGAAATGGATTTGGTTCGGAAGGGCCGAACTTAAAGCCGTATTTATTTTTTTTAACACATTGTGGTAAAGGGTATTATGTCTTGGTGCATATATTTGTAACTGGAAAAAGGAAACGAGATACACCCATGGTTCCTTTTGTGAATATGCAGAGAATCACTTTCTGAGTGGATTAATGAATGTCCGGTTGTCTGGATATCCATGTAAAATTGAAAACAAATAAAGGCCCAAGGACGAGCCCTATTGAAATTTGTAGATGCAGATTTAGACGTAGTTCACTGAAGACGTAGCGTACTGAAGTGGAACTCGAATGGAATATGTCAAGTTTTGTTCAAATCGATTCAGATTTAGACATATCTCCCATATATACTTTCGTCAGATTTTCATTAAACTGTGTAGACCCAAAATTTGGCTGATTGGCACAAAATTTTCCAAAATGTACTGATGTCCGATTTCAAATAAATGAAAGAACTGGCATAACGGTTTGGAAAACGTACTGATGTAATTATAACCATGTGCTTCATATATATGATATATATATATATATATATATAGCTCCCATATATAGTTTCGTCCGATTTTATGTAAATGGTGCACCAAAGTCCCTGTATATTTTTCGACTCTCACAAAATTTGGCACGTCGTACTGAATTCAGTGCTGAATGATGTGTGTTAAGTTTCGTGAAAATCGGTTCAGATTTAGATATATCTCCCATTATATTTCCGATTCAATAGAAATGGTGCACCAAAATTCCCTATATATCTTTCGATCTGCACAAAATTGAGCAAATCGTGCCAAATTTTTAGTAATTTACAAATTTTTTGCACGTATCAACCGCTATTTGGATGTCCACTTCGTCTACCTTCTTCGCAAAAAAAATTATAATAATTCTCCGTGTTTGATTTTCCAGGAAAAGTATTGCAGAATGAAGTTCTTACGGAAATATTTATTATCACGTGAAATTCTTTTTAAAATTACAAAAGTTAATTTATTAAAATTTTATAATTAATTACTGAAGTAAGTTTAAAAATCGGTGCTAAATCAAAATCTTATGGATTTTTTTTTGTGTAGTCATCTATGTGTCATAATAGGCACCATTTACCTTAATCGGTCGAACATATATATGGGAGCTATATCTAAATCTGAACCGATTATAGGTGACCCTAAAAAAATTATTTAAAAAATCCACGCCTTGTATAGGTGGCCAAAAAAATTATTTAAAAAATCCAGGCCTCGTATAGGTGGCCCTAAAAAAATTATTTAAAAAATCCAGGCCTTATCTGGTGGCCAAAAAAAATATTCAAAAAATACA
>NW_026883237.1:0-46983 GCF_032173495.1 Musca vetustissima | reverse complement strand
TCTAATCCACGCCATATATAGGTAATTAAAGAAAATCCACTCATAGGAAAGGTATTCGGAAAAATATTTATTCCTAAACCAATGCGGAATAACTTTTGGCATTTCTATTTTCCTCTAAAATCTTAAAATCGTATATGGTGGCGTATTTGTGCTACCAACACTAATACGCACTGTGTTATCATTATTTATATTACCTTATATTATTTAAAATTCCAAAGATAATATGTTTCATGGAAATTCTATTCATAATTTCCCCTTTCACCTTTACCTACATTTCAAATATTCTTTCAAATCAGCTGCCTCTCAAACGGAATATGACCCCTCCTGATAATCTCATTCGTTTATTACCATTCCATCTGGCATTGAGTTGCCTTGGAAATGCTTTGTATTAATAATTTCTTTTTATTTCCCTATTTGTGTGAAGAGGAAAAAGGGAAATTTCAATTTAAAATAAATTCAAATGCATCTAGAATTTGCATAAATATTTTACTCCAGAAACGAAAGGAAGAGTGGGGTGGCCAAGGGCAGAAATCGAAAAAGAAAACTAAATGCTCTTTTCATACACTTGGTGTTTACATTTGGCCTTTGGTAATATCATTCAATTTGAAAGGTTTCTTTGTGATACCCTACCAGGATAAAGAGGATATATCCTAAGGCGTGGATTTTTTAAAAATTATTTATGGAGTATATCGTAAGGTGTCGATTTTTTAAAAATTATATCCTTAGGCGTGGATTTATTAAAAATTATTTATGGAGTATATCGTAAGGTGTCGATTTTTTAAAAATTATATCCTTAGGCGTGGATTTATTAAAAATTATGTTTCAGGGTATATCCTAAGGCGTGGATTTATTAAAAATTATGTTTCAGGGTATATTCTACGGCGTGGATTTATTAAAAATTCGTTTTCAGGGTATATTCTAAGGCGTGGATTTATTAAAAATTCGTTTTCTGGGTATATTCTAAGGCGTGGATTTATTAAAAATTATTTTTTAGGGTATATCCTAAGGCGTGGATTTATTAACCATTATTTTTCAGGGTATATCCTAAGGCGTGGATTTATTAACCATTATTTTTGGAGTATATCATAACGCGTGGATTTATTAAAATTTAGTTTTCTGTGTATATCCTAAGGCGTTATTTATTAAAAACTACTTTTTAGGGTATATCCTTAGGCGTGGATTTATTAAAGAATTATTTTTCAAGGGCCAACTGAGGCGTGGATTTATTAAAGAATATTTTTCAAGGGCCATCTTAGGCGTGGATTTATTAAAGAATATTTTTCAAGGGCCAGGCGTGGATTTATTAAAGAATATTTTTCAAGGGCCAACTGAGGCGTGGATTTATTAAAGAATATTTTTCAAGGGCCAACTTAGGCGTGGATTTATTAAAGAATATTTTTCAAGGGCCAACTTAGGCGTGGATTTATTAAAGAATATTTTTCAAGGGCCAACTTAGGCGTGGATTTATTAAAAATTATGTTTCAGGATATATCCTAAGGCGTGGATTTATTAAAAATTATGTTTTAGGGTATATCCTAAGGCGTGGATTTATTAAAAATTATGTTACAGGGTATATCCTAAGGGGTGGATTTATTAAAAATTATGTTTCAGGGTATATCCTAAGGCGTAAATTTTTTTAAAAATTAGTTTTCAGGGTATATCCTAAGGCGTGGATTTATTAAAAATTGTGTTTCAGGGTATATCCTAAGGCGTGGATTTATTAAAAATTATGTTTCAGGGTATATCCTAAGGCGTGGATTTATTAAAAATTATGTTTCAGGGTATATCCTAAGGCGTGGATTTATTAAAAATTATGTTTCAGGGTATATCCTAAGGCGTGGATTTATTAAAAATTATGTTTCAGGGTATATCCTAAGGCGTGGATTTATTAAAAATTATGTTTCAGGGTATATCCTTAGGCGTGGATTTATTAAAAATTATGTTTCAGGGTATATCCTAAAGCGTGGATTTATTAAAAATTATGTTTCAGGGTATATCCTAAGGCGTGGATTTATTAAAAATTATGTTTCAGGGTATATCCTAAGGCGTGGATTTATTAAAAATTATGTTTCAGGGTATATCCTAAGGCGTGGATTTATTAAAAATTATGTTTCAGGGTATATCCTTAGGCGTGGATTTATTAAAAATTATGTTTCAGGGTATATCCTAAGGCGTGGATTTATTGAAAATTATGTTTCAGGGTATATCCTAAGGCGTGGATTTATTAAAAATTATGTTTCAGGGTATATCCTAAGGCGTGGATTTTTTAAAAATTATGTTTCAGGGTATATCCTAAGGCGTGGATTTATTAAAAATTATGTTTCAGGGTATATCCTAAGGCGTGGATTTATTAAAAATTAGTTTTCAGGGTATATCCTAAGGAGTGGATTTATTAACCGTTATTTTTCAGGGTATATCCTAAGGCTTGGATTTATTAAAAATTATGTTTCAGGGTATATCCTAAGGCGTGGATTCATTAAAAATTATGTTTCAGGGTATATCCTAAGGCGTGGATTTATTAAAAATTATGTTTCAGGGTATATCCTAAGGCGTGGATTTATTAAAAATTATGTTTCAGGGTATATACTAAGGCGTGGATTTATTCTAAGGAGTGGATTTATTAACCGTTATTTTTCAGGGTATATCCTAAGGCTTGGATTTATTAAAAATTATGCTTCAGGTTATATACTAAGGCGTGGATTTTTTTAAAAATTAGTTTTCAGGGTATATCCTAAGGAGTGGATTTATTAACCGTTATTTTTCAGGGTATATCCTAAGGCGTGGATTTATTAAAAATTATGTTTCAGGGTATATCCTAAGGCGTGGATTCATTAAAAATTATGTTTCAGGGTATATCCTAAGGCGTGGATTTATTAAAAATTATGTTTCAGGGTATATCCTAAGGCGTGGATTTATTAAAAATTATGTTTCAGGGTATATCCTAAGGCGTGGATTTATTAAAAATTATGTTTCAGGGTATATCCTAAGGCGTGGATTTATTAAAAATTATGTTTCAGGGTATATCCTAAGGCGTGGAGTTATTAAAAATTATGTTTCAGGGTATATCCTAAGGCGTGGATTTATTAAAAATTATGTTTCAGGGTATATCCTAAGGCGTGGATTTATTAAAAATTATGTTTCAGGGTATATCCTAAGGCGTGGATTTATTAAAACTTATGTTTCAGGGTATATCCTAAGGCGTGGATTTATTAAAAATTATGTTTCAGGGTATATCCTAAGGCGTGGATTTATTAAAAATTATGTTTCAGGGTATATCCTAAGGCGTGAATATATTAAAAATTATGTTTCAGGGTATATCCTTTTTTATACCCTTCACCAAAATGTGGTACAGGGTATTACGTCTTTGTGCATATGTTTGTAACAGGCAAAAGGAAACGAGATAGACCAATGGTTCCTTTTGAGAAAATGCTTAGAAACACTTTTTAAGTCGATTTATGCATGTCCGTCCGTCTGTCCGTCCATGTATTTTTGTGAACAAAGTACAGGTCACATTTATGATCCGATTTGGATGAAATTTGGCATAAGTCACTTACTTGGCTATATATCTTTCGATTCGACTTGGCTATATATCTTTCGATTTGCACGAAATTTGGCACAGCGTAATGAATTAGGTCTAGAATGATGTGTGTTAAGTTTCTTGAAAATCGGGTCAGATTTAGATATATCTCCCATATATATTTTCGTCCGATTTTATGTAAATGGTGCACCAATGGCCCTATGTATCTTTCGATTTGCTCGAAATTTGGCACAGCGTAATGAATTAGGTCTAGAATGATGTGTGTTAAGTTTCTTGGAAATCGGTTCAGATTTAGAAATTGCTCCCATACACATTTTCGTCCGATTTTATGTAAATGGGGCACCAATGTCCATATATAACCTTCGATTTGCACGAAATATGACACAGCGTAATGCATTAGGTCTAGAATGATGTGTGTTAAGTTTCCTGAAAATCGGCTCAGCTTTAGATTTAGCTCCCACATACATTTTCGTTTGATTTTATGTAAATGGTGCACCAAAATTTGCATAGCGTACTGAATTAAGTCTAGAACGATGTGTAGTAAAATCTGTTCAGATTTAGATATAGCTCCCATATATATTTTCATCCGATTTTATATAAATGGTGCACCAAAGTCCCTATATATCCTTCGATTTGCACAAAATTTGGATTTATAAGTAAATGAAGAACTCAAAATATGACCGAATGCACAAAACACACTGAAATAAGTGTAACATAACATATGACAAGTTTCGATGAAATCGGTTTAGATTTCGATATTTTGCTTTAAATTTATTTACATAATTTTGTCCCATTGTAAGAAGCAACTCTATATCTGACCAAAATTTAGTATAGCTTGCAAAATGACATGTTTAATTTCATGGTAATTGTCCTTAAAACATGTGACGTCTGTTAGGATTCCATCTGTTGAATATTCCCAAAGTGGTGAAGGGTATCATATAGTCGGCCCGTCCGACTTTGCTACCTTCCTTACTGGTTAAAAATTATTTTTCATTGTATATCCAAGGTGTGTATATATTAGAAATTATTAGTCGCTATTCTTCATTATTTTTCATGGTATAGTGTATTCAAGTTTCGTACTGACCCCATATATTTTTAGTTTCCGTTTCTTTTCATTTGTTCAAATGTTCAGCTTCTGCTGCTTATTTTCAATGATGTGGTTTTTATGCTTTCTTAGACTTCATATTCCTTATTGTTCTTTGTCTTGATTCATGCATCTTCGTCTCTCAGTTCTTTGCAGTTCTATAGTTTTTGGGGCTTTAGTAGCTTCTGGTACCACAAGTGCTTATGTTTATCCAAAGTATGGTCGGGATGCATATTTAAATTTCCTTCATATTTTTATTCTTTTTTATTGTTGCTATTATATTCGTTTGGTTTTCTTCCAAATGGATTACATGGAAATTTATGTAGATTTTCTATCAATTGGGCTATGATTCTCTGATGCTGGTACTTTTGTCGGTTGTTGTATAAATTGTGTTTGATAGTTTTGTCTTGAGGCAATTCGCTTGGTTGTTTGACTGCCTTGGTTGGTAGCAGGAAGCCTTGGGGCAAACGAAACAACTTGCTTTACAACGTTCTACGTTTTGTCGGATTCAGATTACAAGTGGGTTTCACTTCCCATTTTTGCTAAAGACATCATATATATTATGATGATAATAGTTTTAAAAATTGTGTAGGGAAAATATTTACAATTGAAGGGTTATATCATAAGAAAATTCAACACAGAAATGGTAAAATTTAATTCATGTACCATAGTGCGTATAACTGCTGACTACACGTATACGACATGGGGTCCCCAGAGCAAAACTATGATTCTTTTTGATTTTGTTTTTATTTAAAAACCTAATTCCAAAATGTAGTTTCCTATTTTGAAACCCACTGCCTTTTCCTTACAACACTTAAGCATCTACTATGCGTAATTCTGAAATCATCTTGATATCATATAAATATATTCTCTATCTAGCATGCTCGACAAGGAAATTGCAAAAATTGAATGGAAACAACAGCAATTGGATGGACAGACGATCCTTGCAACAGATAAACGAGAGGGGAAATATCTTCATAACGAATAAAAAAATTACAATATTTTTTATAGCTTTTTATTATTGAAATTGCCAATAATCTATAAAAATGATAATTCAAGCATTAAATGCAGAGCAGGAAAAAAATCTACCAACGAACGAATGAAATGTGATGTCGAGGCAAGGCCATGCCATGCCATGGAAACTAGAGCATCCGTAATAGTAAAGGAGAGTTCTATTATCTATCGATATAAAATGTACATTTAGGGATTAGTGTAATTCAATTATCAAAGTATAGTTTCCACAATGAAAATAGCAGGGGAAATATTTGAAAAAATGAAAACAATTATAAGCAATCAATTTTTGTTGCCAAAAATTCAAAATTGTTTTACTTTTCTTTGTCGATAAAAATTACACACTGCAAAACAATTTAAATAAATTGTTATTTAAATGAAAGGAATAGAAATCTTAATATCCTAAGCTGCATTATGGGAGACACATACATTTTAAGTGTCACCTCAAATGTGTCTGGAATTTTTTTTATATATTAAATCAGGATTTGTGGTATAGATCAATGAATAGAGTTTGAAATATTTATTGAAAAATGAAAAACGCTTCAGCAGTTTACTCTATAAAAAGTTTAAGAAGTATTAACTTATAGTCAGGGACAACATGGGGCGTATGACTGCTGACAATGCTAATACGCCACAATATTCCATTTAAATGTTTTATATTTATTTTTTGGCAAATTTAAACGAAGAACGGGGCGTGGATTTTTGTAAGAATATTTTTTCAGAGACCTATTAAGGAATATTTTTTAAGGACCTATAAGGTGTGGATTTAATTAAGAATAGTTTTTAAGGACCTATAAGGCGTGGATTTATTAAAGAATAATTTTTCAATGACCTTTAGGAGTTTCTTAAAAATTTTTTTTCACGGATCTATAAGGCGTGGGTTTCTTAGAGAATATTTTTTCAAAGGCCTGAGAGGCGTTGTTTTCTTAAAGAATATATTTCAAAGGGTCTTGTTGTTTTAAGAATTTTTTCCAGGTCCTATAAGGCGTGGATTTCTTAAAAAATATATTTCAAAGAGCCTTAGGCGTGTTTTGTTTTAAATAAATATTTTTCAAGGGCCTATAAGGCGTGCGTTTCCTAAAGAATATATTTTTAAAAAGACCTGTAAGGGGAGGATTTATTAAAGAATGTTTCTTCAAAGACCTGTAAAGCGAGGATTTATGCCCGCAACTTCGTTAGCGAATGCCCGCAACTTCGTTAGCGAATGTAGGAAATATTTAATAATGTATTAACATATTATTTTATTTTTAGATAAAACTGCATATGTCTGAAAAAACAATCCACACATTAATATCGAGCATAAATTAAATTTGAGTACCATTTTGTACCAAATTTCATGATTCGAGCTCTAAAGGTTCACCCAAATCCAAATGTTAACAAATTTTCCATTTAACACACATTATTTCCATAAGTACCCTCCTCAACCAATGATTCCAAATTCAAATTTCAGGATTCCAACTCTAATAATTCACCCACAATTGAAATTTCCAAAACTTCCTACTTAACCAAAACCTACACCCCGACAGTGATTTTAAATCCAAGTTTCAGGATTCCAATTCCATAGGTTCAGCCAAAATTCAAATTGTACCAAATTTTGTACACAGCAGTGCCAAAATTCACCCATCCACTATTGGTTCACCCATAATTCAAATTCTACCAAATTTAGTACATAGTTGTACCAATTTCCAAAACTTCCTACATACCCCAATCCTACACACCCACAGTGATCCTAAATCTAAGTTTCAGGATTCCAACTTTATCGGTTGGCCCACAATCCAAATTGTACCAAATTTACCACACAGTAGTGCGAATTTCCAAAATTTCCTATTTAACCCAGGATTCAAACTCTATCGCTTCACCCACAATTTAAATTGTACCAAATTTTGTACACAGTAGTGCGAATTTCAAAAACTTCCAACTTAACCCAAACCAACACCCCCACAGTGATCCTAAATCCATTTTCAGAATTCCAATTCCATAGGTTCAGCCACAATTCAAATTGTACCAAATTTTGTACACAGCAGTGCCAAAATTCACCCATCCACTATTGGTTCACCCATAATTCAAATTCTACCAAATTTAGTACATAGTTGTACCAATTTCCAAAACTTCCTACATACCCCAATCCTACACACCCACAGTGATCCTAAATCGAAGTTTCAGGATTCCAATTTTATCGGTTGGCCCACAATCCAAATTGTACCAAATTTACCACACAGTAGTGCGAATTTCCAAAATTTCCTATTTAACCCAGGATTCAAACTCTATCGCTTCACCCACAATTCAAATTGTACCAAATTTAGTACACATTAGTACAAATTTCTAAAACTTCCTACATATCTCAATCTTACACCTCAACAGTGACCTTGGCTCCAAATTTCATGATTATAGCTCTATTGGTTCACCTAAAATTCAAATTGTACCAAATTTAGTACCCATAAGTATTATTTTCATAAACTGAATCCTGGCTCCAATCCCACACCCCTACAGTGATCCTGATTCCAAATTTCATTGTTCCCGCTCTATAGGATCACCCAAATCCAAACTGTACCGATAATAGTACGATTTAGTACTTTTCGTACACATAAGTAACAAATTTCCAAAACTACGTACATATCCCAATCCTACACTCCGACGGTAATTTTAATTTCAAATTCCAGGATTCCAGCTCGATTTGTACCTCCAAATCAAATTTGTACCAAATATAGTACCACATAGTACTTTTCGTACACATGAGTACACGCTTTCCAAACTCTCCTTATATCGACATTAATTCTTATCCTTAATTTGCATTCCAAATTTCAAGTTTTTAGCTCAATCCATTCACATACTACGAAATTGTACCAAATTATATAGTTCGAATTTCCAAAAAGTCCTTTGCTACATATATTCTACACTCCATCAGTGACCCTCAATCCAAATTTCAGATTTCTAGCTCTACTGGTTCGCCAAATACAAATGATACCATATTTAGTACTTTTCGTACGGTTCTTGTACGAATTTCCAAAAACCCAGCCTTATCTGTCACATTTGGACCAAGAGTGACACTTACCCAAAATTTCAAGATTCGAGCGCATTCAAAACCATCTCCTTAAATGGACCCCACATCTCAATCTTAATTCACTCTCCAAACTTCAAGTTTTTAACGCTATCCGTTCACATGCTACATAATTGTACCAAATTTAGTACAATTTCGTACTTTTCGGATAGTTATAGTTCGAATTTCCAAAAACCCTTTGGTACATCTATCCTACACTCCATCAACGACCACCAAACAAAATTTCAGAGTTCTAGCTATACTGGTTCGCCAAATACAAATGATACCATATATAGTACTTTTTAGTACTTTTCGTACGGTTCTGTACGAATTTCCAAAAACCCAGCCTTATCTGTCACATTTGGACCAAGAGTGACCCTCACCCAAAATTTCAAGATTCTAGCTTCAGCCGTTTCGTCTAGGCGTTGATGAATCGTGAAATCAGTCAGTCGGTCAATCACTTTACTCTTTTATTAGTATAGATTAGTACCTTTTAGTACTTTTCGTACCGTTATAGTACGAATTTCCAAAAACCCAGCCTTATCTGTCACATTTGGACCAAGAGTGACTCTCACCCAAAATTTCAAAATTCTAGCTTCAGCCGTTTCGTCTGAGCGTTGATGAATCGTTAAATCAGTCAGTCGGTCAGTCAGTCAATCACTTTACTCTTTTATTAGTATAGATTAGTACTTTTCGTACCGTTTTAGTACGAATTTCCAAAAACCCAGTCTTATCTGTCACATTTCGACCAAGAGTGACCCTCACCCAAAATTTCAAAATTCTAGCTTCAGCCGTTTCGTCTGGGCGTTGATGAATCATTAAATCAGTCAGTCGGTCAGTCAGTCAATCACTTTACTCTTTTATTAGTATAGATCATTTTTAAAGGACATATGAGACGTGGATTTATTAAAGAATATTTTTTCAAGGACTTATAAGGCGAGGACTTATTATAGAATAAGTTTTCAAGCCTTTATAAGGCTTGGATTGTTTATATAAATATATTGGGGATCCTTGAATTATTTCCCTTTTTGGTTAATGGTTAATGACCGGCTAGTGCGTATGACTAATATCACCTTGTATACGCCCTGATGGCAACAACAATGGGTTTTTCCCTTCTAATTAAGTTGGTTCGTTTAATGCACTGTTTTGGAAATTTAAAACAAAGACAAATATATTGGGAGACACAAAACTTACTAATTTCTGTTTGCATAGTCATTTACAAAGTGGCAACATTTTTTTCGCCATCATAAGATTTTAATTTGTGGTCAGACATAATGGCGAAATGACCAAACAAAGCTTTATTTTAAATAAACATTTTTAGAGGCAACAGAACAGTGAACGCAGCAAAACAACCGGGGTCATCAACATTTGTGCAAATTATTACTCCAACACACTGACACACACCCACCACTCATATTTATGCAGTGAGAAAAATAATATTTCTTGTGTGGTGATTGTGGTAGTTACTCAGCTGCTGCCCTGACTCCTGCCAGATGGCTTGTGTTTTGCAACCCGTTCTCGTTCGTTCGCTAATGTGATGAACTGACTTCATTGTTTGTCCAAAGTTATGCTTAGAATTACTATTTATTTTAGGGAATTGTGGAGATTTGCCAGTCCCCGGCATCCCAAGTGGCAATGGTCATAGTCATGTTGTTGACCTAATTTTTTTTGCCACACTTTTTGTTGACCATCTAATTTTCCATCTTCCATCTCATCATCTCCACCACTACTACTCGTGACATTTGCTCATATCTAACAACATGTGGCTTGTATGCTCTGAATTTTTGGGATATTTCGCTAAGAGCTGTTAGATTTCAGCTCGCTTGGTTGGCCCGGCTGGCTGGCATTGTTTGCTGTGTCCGACCAAGCGCAACAACAAGGTCAACAATACTTTTTCATTCCATTATCATCATCTATCAGAAGCAACAACAACAGTGGGTCAAAAGCTTGTCTTCTTCTTTGTCTTCTCCACTTCTCCTTCGTCATCGTCCTCATCTCTGTCATCCCTATCTACTGGCCAGCACCTAGGTGCAAAGGATGAAACGGTTTTGCGGTGCGGGACCATGATCTCAAATAATTCAAACATTTGGTTGGCAGTTTTATTGTTGACTGGCCCCCGGTAATGGTTTTGTACACAACGTACACATGGAGGACCGAATGAAATGGACTTCCTGGGATCGTTGCTTTGGTTACCTGGTAAATTATAAAATAATAATTAAAGTGGTTATTAGTTGATTAAAACAAAAAATATAGCCGGGAAACCAAGAAATGACATCAATGAAAACGCAAAATAATGCCAAAGGAAATTAGAATTTGAAGTTCATTAAACTGGACGTAATTGACAGCGGAAAGGGAGACAGATTTATTATGAAAATTAGAAAGGGATTCAGAGTTATTAAAAAAAATAAAACACAAAAAGTCATTTTAGATAAACACTGAAAAATATTTCCCAAAACAAAATCTAGGATAAATATATTATAGAATTTTGCAAATAAAAAAAATATATATCAGGCCGCCGTTTGATCTTCAAAATATATTTTTTACATAGTTCACCCCTTAGAAATGTCTAATTAGGCTTTATAACTAAATTCTAATACTAACGTATAATTATTGACAACACTCATTCGCCCCCAGATCCCGTGTCCATAACTAATACGCTTAAGAGACACCCAGGAGTCCATAATCAGCATTATTTTAAAACTCTATAACGTTAAAACAAAAAATAGGTTTCAACAAGTGAAAAAGCGTTAAGTTCGGCCGGGCCGAACTTTGGATACCCTCCACCACTGACAGGTACTTGAAATGAAACTAAAAGGTACATAACAAAAAGTTACCTTTCTACAAACTGATTATGTAAAGCATAATTTCAGTAATATTTAATGAATATTTATACACTTTGATACAGTGAAAATGTGCCTCGTCGAAATATTGGATCTAGATCCCACATTTTTTTTGGACCAAATCCATTTCGGAAAATTTTGATTTCATCCAAACTTAGCCTATATTATTATTTTTTCCAAACTTTGTTCAAGTTCGAAGATGGGAAATATCGATCCACTCCTTCTGGTACGTCCCACACAGGGGCTAGGGCTAGTCCTAGGCCTAAATCCGGGCTATAGTTCATATATAGTACATTATCGAACCTTACGTTCTATCCTCGGCAGGTGAAATGATAACAACAGTCTTAGAACCAAACCCAAATTGCAGCGAATTTGGTTGAATAACGCTCTCAAGAACCTCAAAATACCGAAAATTGGGAGGTACCCTTATATGGGGGATATCCGGAAAAATAGGCCTATATTTATATTTTTTTTGTGGAGAGATTTGGTACCTATTAGGAACACAAAATACTAAATTACAGCCAATTCGGTGGAAAAATACGAGGTACCGTTATATGGGAGGTACCGTTATATGGGGGCTACCAGAAAATATGGACCTATACTTATAATTTATTGTGGAGGCATTTAGTACCCAATAAGAACCCAATGTACCAGAATCCAGAACTGCTATATAGGAGCTATGCCTAAACGTGGACCGATGTATTCCAACTTCGAACTTGACCTGCCTGCAGACAAAAGACAACACTGTGCAAAATTTCAGCAACCTATCTCATTTCCTTCAGAAGATAGCGTGATTAAAACAGACGGACGTAAGGACGGACATGGCTAGATCGTCTTAGAATTTTACCCTGATCTAGAATATATATACTTTATAGGGTCGGAAATGAATATTTCGATGAGTTACAAACGGAATGACAAAATTAATATACCCTCCATACTATGGTGGAGGGTATAAAAAAATTCACACCCTAATGTACACTCAAACCCAGTAAGGAAAGAAGTAAAGTCGGACTGGGCCGACTACTTCACAACTTTGGGTATATTCTACATATGTATCCTAACAGACGTAGCGAGTTCTTTATATATCTATATCTGAACCGATTTCAGGGAAGCTTGCCAGAGACTAATTTATAATACTTCAGTACGTTGTGTAAATCGGCCTAGCTATGGTTCTTTTCACGAAGCTTAGCAACATCATTATAGTCTTAATTCAGTAATCTATACCAAAATTCGTGCAAATCGAAAGATACATAGGGACTTTGGTGCACCAATTACATAAAATCAAATGAAAATATATGTGGGAGCTTTATCTAAATCTGAACCGATTTTCATGAAACTTAGCACACATTATTATAGACGCAAATAAGTACACTATGCCAAATTTCGTGCAAATCGAAAGATATATATGGTCTTTGATGCACCAATTACCTTGAATCGGATGAAAATATATATGGAAGCTATACCTAAATCTGAACTGATTTACACGAAACTCTGCACGCATCATTCTAGAGTAAATTCAGTACGCCATGGTAAATTTCGTGCAAATCGAAAGATATATACTGACTTTGGTACACAATTCACCTTAAATCGGACGAAGCTATATATGGGAGCTACATCTAAATCTGAACCGATTTTCAAACTTAACAGACATCATTGTAGACCTTATTCATTACGCTGTGCCAAATTTCGTTCAAATCGAAAGATAGATAGGGACTTTAGTGGACTATTTACCTCAAATCAGGCTAAGCTATATATGGGAGCTATATCTAAATCTGAACCGATTTTCACGAAACTTTTCACACATCATTATTTATTTAATTTAGTACGCAATACAAAATTTTGTGCAAATCGAAAGATATATATTGACTTTGGAACACCATTTACATTAAATCGGACGAAGATATATACGGGAGCTATATCTAAATCTAAACCGATTTTCACGAAACTCTGCAAACATCATTCTAGACTTAATTCAGTACGGTATGCCAAATTTCGAGCAAATCGAAAAATATATAGGGATTGTGGTGTACCATTTACATAAAACCGGACGAAACTATATATGGGAGCTATATCTAAACCTTAACCGATTTTCACGAAACATAGCATACATCATTTTGGACCCAATTCAGTACCTTGTGCCAAATTTCGTGCAAATCGAAGAACATATAGGGAGTTTGGTGCACCATTTACATAAAATCGGGCGAAAATATATATGTGGGAGTTATATCCAAATCTGAACCGATTTTTCCCAATTTCTATATTGTTCGTCTTGGGGCCAAATAAGTGACTTGTGCCAAATTTCATCCAAATCGGATCATAAATGCGACCTGTACTTTGTTTACAATTTAACATATACAGACGGACAGACGGACGGACCGACATGGTAAATCGACTTAAAAATTCATTCTATGCATATTCTCAAAAGGAACCATGGGTTTATCTCGATTATTTTTGCCTGTTACAAACATAGGCACAAAGACATAATACCCTGTACCACAGTGTGGTGAAGGGTATAAAAATCCACGCATTATGATATACCCCTAAAAAATTGCCTTTAATTTTTGTGAACCTAAAACTAGGCTTCTATTTGCTGTTAACTTTGTATTTGTTAAAACAATGCCTTCAATTTACTTGCACTTCAGGTAAACTCCATTTAACTTAGTTCCCAGCTGTCAGCCTATGTGTGGGTGCCTCTCACTCTCACCCTTCATATTGCTACCCCTTGATATTAGCTAGCCTATGTCAAGCTTTTCGAACCCTCGTTTATTTGCATTGCTTTGAAGTTAAAATCAAACATTGACAGTTTTCATTTATTTCATTCATTCCGGTGCCAAATACAAAAACGAAAGACACATATGCACGCACACACACATGAGAAAGTACTAGTGGGTGTCTGAGTGTAGAAATATGTGCGGGTGTGGTAAGTGCTATAAATCAATCAAAGTCGCTGTGAAACTGTAGCCGATTTCAATATTTTCCAGTATGCGTTCTCAATGACTTTTTTCGGTTAAGTGAATAAAAATAAAACATAGAAATCTGGTTTAGTTTTCAAATAAAAACGGAAGGGGTGTCGGGTATATGGTCTTTCAAAGCAAAAACCCCATTTCATCATTCATTCGTTTCGCTTACATTTGCTACTTTTTGGCAGCTATATGCGGTTTCACAAAGCGACGAGTGAATGAATCGAAAATAAAATCGGAATAGAATTGAAAAAAAAGAAATTGAAATATTTTCGGCATGGCTGTAAAATTCTTGCCAGACATTCGTTTCTATTTTGATTTGGTTGTGGACCAACCGAAACACAGATTTTTTCTCGCTCTTTTGCCCAGTTATCAATTTGTCAGTGTAAATAAAAAAATAAAATGGAAACCAATGAATTTTTTGACATAACTGTCACCATTCGCCATGTGGTGGTTGGTTGTTGCCGAGTGGGTGGTGGTTGGCCTTCCCTGCAATAGACACTTTAATGCTTTCACATTCCTTTGTATCTATGAATATATTTTTGATGTCCTTCCGATTTTTATACCCTCCACCATAGTATGGAGGGTATATTAATTTTGTCATTCCGTTTGTAACTTATCGAAATATTCATTTCCGACCCTATAAAGTATATATATTCTTGATCAGGGTAAAATTCTAAGACGATCTAGCCATGTCCGTCCGTCCGTCCGTCTGTCCGTCCGTCCGTCTGTTGTAATCACGCTATCTTCTGAAGGAATTGAGATAGGATGCTGAAATTTTGCATAGGGTTGTCTTTTGTCTGCAGGCAGGTCAAGTTCGAAGATAGGATATATCGGTCCACGTTTAGACATAGCTCCCATATAACAGTACCCCCCAATTTTCGGTATTTTGAGGTTCTTGGGCGCGTTTTTCAACCGAATACGCTGAAATTTGGTACATTGGGTTCTTATTGGGTACTTAATGTCCCCACAAAAAATTATAAATATAGGTCCACTTTTTCTGGTAGCCCCCATATAACGGTACCTCCTAATTTTCAGTATTTTGGGGGTTTTGATTGTATTTTTCCACCGAATTGGCTATAATTTAGTATTTCGAGTTCTTAATATGTATCAAATCTCTCCACAAAAAATTATAAATATATGTGAATTTTTTCGGATATCCCCCATATAAGGGTACCCCCCAATTTTCGGAATTTTGGGGTTCTTGAGCGCGTTTTTCAACCGAATACGCTGAAATTTGGTACATTGGGTTCCTAATAGGTTCCAAATCTCTCCACCAACGATTATGAATATTGGTCCATTTTTTCGGATAGCCCCCATATAAGGGTACCCCCAATTTTCGGTATTTGGGGGTTCTTGAGCGCATTTTTCAACCGAATTTGCTGCAATTTGGTAATTTGTAGTCGTATATGGTAACAAATCTCTCTACCAAAAATTAATAATAGTCGCCATCTTTTTGAGGTAGTCCCCATATAACCCCCTTTTTTTATATTAAAATAGTTATCTGATTTGTTCCGCGTTTTGAGTTTGGTTCTAAGTCTCTTTTGTAATCATTTCACCTGCGGAGGATAGAGAGATAAACAATTAGAACGTAAGGTTCGATAATTAACTATAGCCGCATTTAGACCTAGCCCCTGATTGGAAGTTCGAGAATTTGAACTAAGCTTGGAAGAAATAATAAGATGGGCAAAGTTTGGATGAAATCTAAATTTTCTGAAACGGATTTGGTCCAAAGAAACATGGGGTCTAGAACCAATATTTCGATGAGACACATTTTCACCGTGTTAAAGTCTATACACCCTCATTAGCCATAAGGCTGAGAGTATAATTATCCTTTAAAATTTTCTAAAATTTTTAATTATGGTTTACATAATCCGTTTTTAGAAATGTCGGTATAGGTCCACTTTTTGGTATGTTCCCTATATTTTCATTTCTAGTACCTGTCAATATATCTATGGTGGAGGGTATCCAAAGTTCGGCCCGGCCGAACTTACCGCTTTTTCACTTGTTTTATTTTATTTTTGTTTGTGTTTAGTACTCTTCACTTTGTTGCATTGAAAAATTCTATCTGACACATCATCTGTCATACGTCGATGGTGATCAAATAATGAAAAGTTCATTGGCATACTTTTTAACTTGCCTAGCATATCCTAGCTAAGCTGAGCTGTTAGATGGTTTAATGGCTTCAAAAGAAATGAAATGATATGGATTATTTTAGAAACAGATGAAAACATAATTACAGAAATAGTAAAGCCTACATTTAGGATTGCCCGATATATTTTCCTTGTAATCCAAATAATGGAAATATCAATAATCAATGTATTTCAATGGACATTTAATGGGACAAATGTATAACAGCTTTAGCATTTCCAAGGAGATAAAAAATAATTTAAAACAATATTTTAGGGTTTACACTAAGGTGTGAATTAAAAAAAAATATTTAGGGGTATACCATAAGGCGTGGTATTTATGTACCATTCACCACACTGTGGTACAGGGTATTATATCTTTGTGCATATGTTTTAATAGGCAAAAGCAATTGCGATAGATACATGGTTCCTTTTGAGAATATGCATAGAATCACTTTCCGATTCGATTTAGGCATGTCCGTCAGTCCGTCTGTCCGTTTGAAGATGTTAAATTGTAACGAAAGTACAGGTCGCATTTATTAAATGAAATTTGGCACAGGCCACTTATTCGGCCCAGGGACGAAACCTATTTCGTCCCATTTAAGGCAAATGTACCTATAGATCTTTCGATTTGCACGAAATTTGGCATAGCGTACTGAATTAAGTCTATAGTGATGTGTGTTAAGTTTCGTGAAAATCGGTTCAGGTTTAAATATAGCTCCCATATATATTTTCCTCCGATTGTAGGTAAATAGTGCAGCAAAGACCTTATATATCCTTCGATTTGCACGTAATTTGGCATAGCGTACTGAATTAAGTCTAGAACGGTGTGTGTTAAATTTCGTGAAAATCGGTTCAGATTTAGATATATCTCCCATATATAGTTTCGTCCGATTTGAGGTAAATAGTGCACCAAAGTCCCTATATATCCTTCGATTTGCACGAAATTGGGCATAGCGTACTGAATTGACTCTAGAATGACGAGCGGTAAGTTTCATGAAAATCGGTTCAGGTTTAGATATAGCTCCCATATATAGTTTCGTCCGATTTGAGGTAAATAGTGCACCAAAGTCCCTATATATCCTTCGAACGATGTGTGTTAAATTTCGTGAAAATCGGTTCAGATTTAGATATAGCTCCCATATATATGTTCGACCGATTAAATGTAAATGGTTCTCGAAGTGCCGATATATATTTCGATTTGCACGAAATTTGGCATAGCGTATTGGTCTAGATTGAGTCTAGAATGAGGAGGGTAAAATTTTTTGAAAATCGGTTCAGTTTTAAATATAGCACCCATATATGTTTTCGTCCGATTTAATGTAAATTGTGCACTAAAGACCCAAAGTTTGACCAACACCACACAATTTTGTGCAAAATACTGAAGTTACTATAATTGAATGTACGTTGAGGTGTTTCTTACAAACACTTTCATATATTTGTTCGCTCATGACAAGCTCATGGATATATGTCCCTACCATAGCTCTTTTGTTAAGCTTCGAGAAGATCGGGTTAGATTTAGATTTAAGTTCCTTCAATTTCATGCCAATGATCCTGCGAAAAGGCGGTTTCTGTTAGAATACATATGTAGAATATACCCAAAGTGGTGAAGGGTATAATATAGTCGGTCCAGTCCGACTTTACTACTTTCCTTACTGGTTGTAAATAATATGGTATTGTTGGTAAATGCCTTGTTAACCTCGAAGTGAGGCTCCAGCGAAATTCTCATGCAGTTTATGTCGTTGGTCAGCTAAGTACTTTGCTTTGTTACAAGAGTCATTTGGGTATGAAAGGTTTTCTGTATAGAAGCAATAGCTTCTGGGGAGAATATCCCAACAAAAAACTAAGGGAACTGATGAAGATCAGTGGCGTGATCCGAAACTATAGTCTTCCCTGCGTTACCCCTCGGCAAACAATGCCATATATTCCCCACTAATAAATAGTTGTTTTTTATAAAAACAACAAACTGGGATTCAGCCTAACTATTTTGCAAAAACATAATATTTTTAAGGCATAGATTTTCCAAAAATTATTTTAAGGGTGTATGTTAAATTTTGTCAGATATTTTACATCTGTTCCTCTAGTTATTTAAATATTTATTGTGAACCATTTATCCTGTGTCTGTCATTTATCGAATAATTTCTAACAAAGTTAAGTTCAACAAACTGTTTTTAATGCAATATGCAGATTTCCAAAAACCTCTATATTTGTATATTGGCTTAACAATGCATGACGCCACATAATACGCAAAAAACCCCTCTCCAGTTTCAATTGTGTGCACATGTAAGTGTGTGTGTGTGAGCTCTCTCATCTATGACTCCATGAAGTATTGGCAAATATTTACTTTTTTAAAATGCCGCAGCAATTAATCTTTTTTCCCAAAAAAATTAAAATAAATTTTCAAATCCGTATTTGCTTATAAATGTGTGTGTGTGAATGTTTGTGCTACTTCGTTTTTTGTGTAGTTTTCGGTTGCTATACATTTTATTTATTTTATAAATGAATTTGGATATTGGTTTTTAGTTGCCCAATTGGTTTTTCAGCATTTTCTAAAATAAATATTAGTCCAAAGCCAATAAAAGCCAAACTAAACTAAATACAGATGGCGGTAACTTAAAACGTGATCGGGGGCAATAATTTCAAAATTTAAATTTTTTATCTTATTGGAAGAATGTAAATTTGATTTGGATATTAAAAAAAAAAATAAAATAAATATAGAGTAACCTTGAATATATTCGGAATATGTTTAGCTAAAGGTCAATTTGAGGACACATTGCTTAAGGGTCATTTAATTTTCTTTTTTTATCTACAATATTCGGTAGGATATTGAATTGCTTCCATTAAACCAATGAATCACTTCCTAAAAATTGCAGCTACAGCAAATAATACCCAAAATTTTAATTGACTTGGTTAGCGCCCTGCTTAAGTTAACTACTCAAACTTTTTCCAAATAAATTGGTCACTCTTCCTCCCCGCTCCTATCTCCAGCCCTTAGCCAAATGTCATGGGCATATAAAAAAAAAAAAAATAAACTACAATTGACTGTTAACATCAATTTAATTGGGATACGGACAGTCAATAAATATCCTGCAGGCTCCTCAAAAAGTAAGAAACACAAAAACAAAACTTATTAAAACCAAGAAAGCAGCAAAACAACAACAAACAAAAACTGTCATATAAACAAAATATCGAAACTTGTTGAAAATTTGTTATTGTTGGTTGTCTGTTTTGTTTTAATGGTATTTTTAGGTTAATGTGGGCCATGTTTGGGACAACCGTGTAAAATAGAGTTTTTTTTCGGATAAAGTTTTCTTAGTTTATTTTCTTGGGTGTTTGGAAGATATGTTGACGTCAAAGAGGTGTTGCTGACAGCGACTATGATATATTTCATGATAACAATGTGTCAATGTTCACCCACACAAACAAACGATTCGCAAGTTTTTATATATTTTAAGGGAGTGGGAGGGATTGACAAACAATGAAATGAAAGATGGACTAAATAGAGAAAAGAAATTAAAATCACAATGCCATATTCCCAAAAATATTATTTAAAAATTGTTCTCCTTAAAGTTCACCCCAAAAATATTATTTAAACCAGTGAGCGGAGCAGTATAGTCGGACGGGGCCGACCATATGATACCCTACACAACTTCCACGTAAAACTAACTTTCTGTGGATCTATATTCTGAGCTTGGGCAATATTTAGCGATTTTTGAACCATCTGGACCAACTAGAGACCGACAATTATTACTAATGTTCAGTACAGCCCTTCTAATTACTTGCCCAGATTCCCTTCCCTTGTGTTGTGATCTTCTTACCCATTGGAGACTATAGATCGACCCGAAAAAACACAAAAAATTAAATTTTCGGTCCACTTCATTACAATAAAATTATCTGATCGTCACCGAAAATTATAGGCGTTGTCCTTGATCATAACTGAAACCTCATGGAACATTTAAAAGTCATCTGCGCTATATTTCCGCATTCCAGTGTGGTAATAGTTTACTAACTAATATCTCAGAACGTAAGCACCTGTAAATATTTAAGTGTAACTCCCACATCTGAGTACATACGACCTTATATTTGGTATCAATTTAAATGTCAACCACTGCTCTTGGATACACTAACAACTTTTCGTGTCTATGTCCTTCAGGGGTAAATCTATACGCTATAGAATACAAATTTTGTAATTTTTCACACAAAAGTCAGGGTCCATTTGGCCGGCTAAATATTGATCTATCTTTATAAAAACAGGCATGCGTATTCTTTGGCCCGATCGCCTTCTCCGTGTAAAAATTCGCGATGTTTGGGCCATAATTGCGACCAGAAAAACCGATAAAAATTTCATCCCCTAGATATTAACCGATCTTTACCAAAAACAATAGGGGTCTTCATTGGCCAGAACCCACCCTACATGCAAAATTTCGTGAAGATTGGTCCATAATTGTGGCCTGTATCGTGTTTACAAAATATAATGGACGGACGGACACACATGTCTAGATCGACTCAGCTAATCGAGATATGGTCGGATCAATATTTCGCGGCGTTACAAACTCTTGGGGCTGCACAAAGCTATAATACCCTGACAACATAGTTGTGTAGGGTATAAAAATTGTTCGCCTTAAAGTTCAAATCCGCGCCTTAAGGTATACCCCAAAAAATATTATTAAAAAATCCACGCCTTATGGTATACGCCGAACACACTACAGTACGCTATGCCTAACTTTGTGCAAATCGCTTGATATATAAGGATGTTTGGTGTACCCTTTACCTTAAATCGGGCGAAAATATATATGGGAGCTATATCTAAATCTGAACCGATTTTCATAAAATTTTACACACATCATTCTAGAATCAATCTAATACGCTATGCCAAATTTCGTGCAAATCGGAAGATATATAGGGACTTTTTTACATACATCATTATGTGATGTGGGAGATACACTTAAATATTTTTCAGGTGCTTACGTTCTGAGATATTATTTAGTAAACTATTACCACATTGGAATGCGGAAATATAGCGCAGATGACTTTTAAATGTTCCATGAGGTTTCATTTATGATCAAGGACAACGCCTATAATTTTCGGTGACGATCAGATAATTATATTGTGATGAAGTGGACCAAAAACTTAATTTTTTGTGTTTTTTCGGGTCGATCTATAGTCTCCAATGGATAAGAAGATCACAATATAACCAGAGGGCGAAGCAGTATCATATGTATCGGACGGGGCCGACCATATGATACCCTACACAACTTCCACGAAAAACTAACTTTCTGTGGATCTATATTCTGAGCTTGGGCAATATTTAGCGATTTTTGAACCATCTGGACCAACTAGGGACCGACAATTATTACTAATGTTCAGTACAGCCCTTCTAATTACTTGCCCAGATTCCCTTCCCGATCAGATAATTATATTGTACTGAACATTAGTAATAATTGTCGGTCTCTAGTTGGTCCAGATGGTTCAAAAAGAAAGTTAGTTTTTCGTGGAAGTTGTGTAGGGTATCATATGGTCGGCCCCGTCCGATACATATGATACTGCTCCGCCCTCTGGTTATAGACTCAATCCAGTACGCAATACCAAATTTCGTGCAAATCGAAGGATATATAGGGACTTTGGTACACCATTTGCATTAAATCGGGCGAAAATATATATAGGATCTTTATCTAAATCAGAACCGATTTTTCCCAATTTCAACAGGGTTCGTCCTTGGGCCAAATAAGTGACCTGTGCCAAATTTCATTCAATTCGACCTGTATTTTGTTTACAATTTAACATCAACAGACGGACGGACGGACATGCATAAATCGACATTGAAAGTGATTCTATACATATTCTCAAAAGGAACCATGTGTCTATCTCGTTTCCTTTTGCCTGTTACGTTTGTGCATATGTTTATATGCACAAAGATTAAATACCCTGTACCACAGTGTGGTGGAGGGTATAAAATTCCACGCCTTAAGGTATATCTCAAAAATAATTTTTAAAAAATCTACGCCTTAATGGATACCCGAAATATTATAATAAAAAGTCCATGCTTTAAGATATACCCCAAAGATATTATTTATACTTATGGTATACTCGAAATATAATTTTTTAAAAAAATCCACGTCCTATGATGTACCCCAATTGTATTATGTATAAGATCCACGCCTTTTCATACCTCCACTGTATGTGTGCAATTCCTATATGTCTCAACTCGAAATAAATGGTCCACTTAAATGATTTCGGATAAATCATGTCACAGACGAAAAAAATCTCCGAACTTCATTCATAAAATATGTCCTATTAAATGGACAAAAAAATACCAACAACAAAAAACCACCACTCATCATGATTGTCAAGAACAACAACAACTACTTGTAGTGAGCAACCTCAGCAGGAAAAATATAAAAACACAAGAAATCAATCTAAGAAGGATGAGAACAGGATGTTTGCTCATGTGTATGTGTGTCTGTCATCTTTGACAGTAGCAGCTTTCAAAAGGCAAACGTAAAGCTTTTTGAGGGTGATACAAATCGAAATGGACGATATTTTAATAGACCTAACACTTCATGGCGCTCATGCGAATAATCACTGCCACCACAGCTGAGTAGAACGTAGCACACACTCACACATTTACACAAAATTGTGCTACAGTAGCAGAAATATATGAAAGATGTGTTCCTTATGTCTACAATAAAAAACAGGACAATGCATTACTCAGCATTTATGTCCTTCATCAATGGACACACACATACCTTCATATATAAATATAAATGTGTTTGTCAATATGTCGGTGCCATTATTATATGAAATGACCAGTGACTGTTAATAGAGCAACTGGTCCAATTTGTCTAACAGCCATGACAATTTAATTAATCGACAAATATTTTAATGATCATTTTAATCGAATTGCTGAAAGAAGCAAAAAAATAAATAAAACGAAACGAAACCAATATACGAAGCAATTGGCTAATTGGTCATAATAGATTTGATTTGGGGGGAGAAAAGAGAGGGTGGGTCGTTGATATATGTGATGAGGTGTTGATGGCATCAAATCTTTAATAAATCGTTTACAAATCTTAAAATAAATCCAGGTCAGTATATGTGGTGAGGATCTCCATAGAGGTCTGTATAGGTAGTGAGGAGCTCCATAGAGGTCTGTATAGGTGGTGAGGAGCTCCATAGAGGTCTGTACAGGTGGTTGGAGCTATATACAGCTCTACAGATATACGTACATATGGTAAGGAGCTCTATAGAGATCCGTATAGGTGGTGAGGAGCACTATAAAAGTCCGTATGGGTGGTGCGGAGCTCAATAGAGGTCCATATAGGTGATGAGGAGCTCTATAGAGGTCCGCAAAAGTGGCGTGGAGCCCTATAGAGGTCCGCAAAAGTGGTTTGGATCCCTATAGAGGTCCGTACAGGTGGTGAGGAGCACTATAGAGTTCCGTATGGATGGTGAGGAGCTCTCTAGTGGCCAGTATAGGTGGTGGGAACCTTCCTATAGGTAATGAGGAGCTCTATAAAGGTCCGCAAAAGTGGTATGGAACTCTATAGAGGTCTGTATATGTGGTGAGAAGCCCTCTACTGGTCCTTAACGGTAATAGAGAGTTCTATAACTGTCCGTATAGGCGATGATGAGCTTTATAGAGGACCGTATAGATAGTAAAGAGCTCTATAGAGGTCCGTATATGAAGTGAGGAGCTCTTCAGATGTCTGTACAATTGTTGAGGAGCCCTCTAGGAGTCCGTATAGGTTAAAGGAAGTTCCGTATTGGTCCCTAGCAGTGATGGGGAGATTAGGTCCGTATTGGTGGTGAGAAGCTCTCCAGAGGTCCATTGTGGAGAAGCAATATAAAAGCTCGGTTAGGCCTATAGGGGGGTTGGGGTCCGGACATATTGTGAGGAGCACAAATAGAAGTGGATGTAGGTTCGAATAGGTGATGAGGAGCTCTTTAGTGGTCCATAGAGGTGGTGAAAAGTTTCATAGAGGAGTGTATAGGTGGTGAGATGTTTTATAGCTTTAAATCCACACCATGTTAAAATATCCAATTGTTATATAAATATTTTTTATATTTTTATTATCAAACCTTTTTTTATTATTAAATTCCAAAGTTTCTCAAAATATTCCAAACAAGATTTTTTTTTGTTTCCTCAACCAGCTGATACAATCTGCATTTTCTTTTCGAAACTTTTATTTATTCATTCTTTCAATTTGTTTTGTTGGTTTTTAAAGTAATTTCCTTTTCGTGGTAAAGGACATAATTTGATATTGTCTCCAAGAACAGGAAAATATAAATATAACAACAGCAACAACAATAAATGTATAATGTAGCAAATGGGGTCAAATCCAAATTAAAAGAAACTTTTGTACTTTACAATATTTAATAAAAAATTGTATTTATTAATTTCGAAGAACGAAAAAACATTAAATTGACTTGTGATAAACCACAAGAAAGAGAGAGAATAGGAAGAGGAAGGAGATATTTAATGGCATTTTTCAAAATAATTTCCTACATGAAATCATGAAGGCAATTTTTTCTGGATGTGGTATTATTAAAAATATTTGTTTGTGTACTCATAGGCGTGGATTTATTAAAAAATGTATATTTGTGCCAATAGGCGGGGATTTATTAAAAAAAATTATGTGTTCATACGCGGGTATTAAAAAAAGTATGTTCTTATAGGCGGGGATTAAAAAAAAGTATGTTGTTATACGCGAGGATTAAAAAAAAAACATTTTTTCAACTAACCAAAAGGCAACATTTACATTCCTACCTCCTAAGTTCCCATTTCCCATTTAATTTCTTATTATCTCTTGACTCATATTTGTAATAAAATATGTGTATGCATGTGTGCGTTCAAGAATTCATTTAATTCTGTGATAATGGCTCTTAATCGATTTATATATTTATTTTCCAGTTAAGACCTAGAGATGTAGTAGATATTTTGCTAAGTAAAATAAAAATTAATTTTAATTAGAGGTGATGACAAAAATACTCTGTGTCTCTCTCTTTTGCTCTCTTTATCTCGTTAAGTCTATTCATAGAACTGTGTGTATGGATACAGTAACGTATGAGTTATGTACAGCAATTATACGCTACAATGAACTTTGAATAAATTAATAAATGAAGAAAATCGGTTACAAAATTATTCGAATGTGTGTATAAATGTGTGTGTCATGTTAAGGAGTTTACACGAAAACGATATGGATTGAAATTTATTATTTAATTGAAAATAAAATAAAATTAAAATAGATTTAGTCAACGAGAGGAAGGAATCATGTTTGTTAAGCTGAAGCATTTTATACAGATTTGCTAATACAGATATATATGAGCATACAATGAGAGTATAAGTAATCTGTAGCTCAGTGAAAGAAATTATTATACTGTTAAGATTGGCCTGCAGCTATATATATATATATATATACATTTTCCACTAAAATTTTGTAAAGAATCCTAAATCCTTTTCCCATCATTCCAAAATAAGCAGTGACATCTTCACTTATGTTTCCTCTTTAAAATTGATTTTTTTTTCGCATAATCTAAAGTATTTTTATTATAGAATTATTTTCAAGTAATTTCGTTGGTATACTTTGTTAATTCGAATAAATACAAGAAAATAATCAGCTTGACATATTTCACTTGATTGACTCAACTTGCAATGATATCCTCCATAATGTTCGGAGCGAATAATTGATATTTGCGTAGCAGAAATACGTAGACAAATGCAGCAATTCAGAAAACGATTATCCAAGCAGGATTGGCAACATAGTAGCGATATGGATAATAAACACATGCAATTATTCATAGATGGAAGGCATAAAATGACACGGAGAAAGGAAGAAAAACAATTTATTGGAAAGACATTTTTGAAATAAGCATTAGGACATTATAAGCTTTTAAGGTTTATGCAAAAGTGGCTTTTTAAACAATATTTTTTTTTATCGAGGTATAGATTTCGTAATAAATATTTTTTGAAGGGAGCAAATGCTTAGAGTTTTTAGAGAATATATTTTCAAAGAACCAAGTGCAGTTTTTTTTTGAAGGACATATAGATTTTTTAAAGAGATTTTTTTCCTTATAAATTCTTATTAACAAATAAATAAATTTGGCGTGTAGATTTTTTTTAAGAATATTTTTTCAAGGAACTACAGAGGTGAAGATTTGTGTTATCATATTTTCTCAAGGACCCACAGAGACCCGAATTTCTTAAAGAATATTATCTAAAATATTGTTATACCCTACACAAATATGTTGTCAGGGTATTATAGCTTTGTGGAGCCCGCGAAGTATTGGTCCCAAGCCCACCTTTAAGTATACTGATCGTCATATCTCGACTAGCTGAGTCGATCTGACATGTGTGTCCGTCCGTCCGTCCGTCTGTCCATTATAAATTGTAAACACAATACAGGCCACAGTTATGGACCAATCTTCACGAAATTTTGCATGTAAGATGGGTTCTGGCCATGGAAGACCCCTTCTGTTTTTTGGTAAAGATCGGTTAATATTAAGGGGATGAAGTGGACCAAAAACTTTACTTTTGTCAGAATTTCTGGTCGCTCCAGAGGGCGCAATCATGGCCCAAACATCGCGAAATTTTACACGGTGAAGGGGATTGGGCCAAAGAATAAGCGTGCCTGTTTTGATAATGATAATGATCATTATTTAGCGGGTCAAATGGACCTTGAATTTTGGGAGAAAAATTACAAAATGTGTATTGTATAGCGTATACATTTACCCCTGCAGGATATAGACCCAAGAAGTTGATAGTGTATCCAAAAGGAGTGATTGACCTTTAAATTGATGCCAATTATATTCTCGTATGAACTCGGATGTAAGAGATACACCTTAATAATATAGCGCTGATCGCTTTGAAATGTTCCATGAGCTTCGAATTATGGTCAAGGACAACGCTTATAATTTTCGGTGATGATCAAATAATAATTTTGGGATAAAGTGGACAGAAAACTTAATTTTTTGTATGTTTTTTTTTTTCGAGACGATCTATAGGCCACAGTTATAGGTCATAGTTATAGGTCAAACATCACAACCCAACCCACGGTGAAGGGAATTTGGACAAGTACCTAATTAGGACTGTACTGAATATTAGTAAAATTCGGAAAACATATATATATATATATATATATATTATGTATATAATATTTTTCCAGGAATTTTATAAAAATAAACATTTTTCGTAGGATCAAAGGAAGCGTGGTTTTTATAAAGAATATTTTCTCTAGGACTCAAGGAGCCACGGGAGCGTGTATTTTATAAAAAAATTCGGAAGGATCCAAGGAGGGAGGCGTGTATTTTATAAGGAATATTTCTCAAGGATCCAAAATATACGGGAGTTTATACATAATATTTTTAAGTAGCCAAAATTCAAGGGATTTTTACGGAGCCAAAATCCACTGTATTTTATAAATAATATATTCCCCAGAAAAACACAAAAGGCGTAGTTTTTATGAAGAATATTTTTTCAAGGACCCAAAGAGCTAAGGCGTGGATTTATTAAAGAATATTTTTTCAAGGACCCAAAGACCTAAGGCGTGGATTTATTAAAGAATATTTTTTCAAGAACCCAAAGAAGCGTGGTTTTCATAGCGCATATATTTTTAAGAACCCAAAGAGGCGTGGTTTTCATAGCGCATATTTTTTCAAGAACCCAAAGAGGCGTGCTTTTCATAGCGCATATTTTTTCAAGAACCTACCTTAGACGAGGATTTGTAAAAAATATGATTTCAGGGACCCAAAACGAATGATTTTTATAAAGCATATTTTTTCAAGAACCAACCTTAGACGGGAAATTGTAAAAATTATTATTTCAGTGACACGCATTGGTGTTTTAAGGAATATTTTTTTAAGGATCCACAATTTCTTGCATTTCAAAAAGAATATTTTATCAATTACCCACCGTTTTTTACATTTCAAAAAGAATAATAATATGTTTTTAATGGGCCAATGAAGTGGAGCCAATAAGGCGTGTATTTATAAAAGAATATCTTATTCTTGAAAAAATATTTTTTTCTAAACCTCGCCCCTGTGGATCCATGAAAAAATGTTCATAAAAATCCAGGCCTTCTTTGGTTTTGAAAACATTTTTTTGTAAATATCTTCCCTGGGGCCTAGACAAATATTTTTTTGTTTTAAAAATTTACGGCTTCATGGAGTGCTTGAATAATATTTTTTTTTTAAACGCTTCGGTAAACCCTTAAAAAGATATGTTTTAAAAAATCCATAATTAGCAGTTTTAATCCGTTTTCTTAATATCTCACAAAGACAACTGGATCTTTTACTAAAAATTTGAACCAAAAACTTTTTCCTGAAAGTTATGCTATATGTTCATATCATTTCAATTTTCATATATGAATGTGTATGTGTGCGTTAATTTTATATTCCATGCATGCCTTGTCATTTGTCTTTGTCTTGAAAAACTACGAATATGTATTTTTATCAAAAGTCAACGCCTCTTCCCACACCCACTCATTCTGCTCTACCGATTTTCGAAATAACAAAAGAGGAATATAATATATCCCACTCAGCTCATATGTTATTCCTTCATTTAAAGGACAAGAAATATAATTTTCCTTTGTGACTACTTTTTCACAACAGCAAAGTTAAGACAGCTGGAAGTTCTTACTACGATGCTTCTTCTTTATGTTTTGTTAAGTACTGTAAAGTATGTTGGGAGATGGAGAAGAGGAAGGAGAAGGCGGAGAAGAATTTAAATATAAGTCAACGGAAACACAAATGAATGCCAAATAAGCAGCAACGCACCCCGCCAACAACCATAATGAACACAGAATGTATGCCGAAAAAATTGTTACCAGGACATTATGTACTTTCATTATTTCAATTAAAAGGATTTCGCTCTCACACAGAGGATGAGTGGAACATCAAGAACCAAGAAAAATACAGTTGCAAAGCATCTCCAACAATGAACATTTCGTTTGGCATTAAAGTTGAAAACTTGCACATTTGAAATCACACACACTGCGACACTCACACATCACACACTTGCTCCCACACATGGAACTGGATCTGGCAAAGGAAATACAAATGACAGCCATTGAGACTGACAAACAGATAAAATATCGTGACAAACCCAGAATAGACTTTTATCAGTTCTCGCTGAAGGCTGAAGTTCAAGTGAACTGATGTGGAACGAACCTAACCGAACTCCAGTCAGCCTTTGTATTTGAGTGTGTTTGTGAAACAGAAGCTGATGAAGACCGAGGAGAATCTGCTATGACTGCTAAAGGGCGTCGGAGCGTATAAGTAACATTTAATTTCTACAAATAATTAAATATTACACATACGCAACAGTGCACACGACATGCTATAAAATAATAAGAACAACAATAACATACGATTATACAGCCAAAATGAAAACACACACAGATAAATGGCAGGCGAGCTGCCTGCATGCATTGCAAATATATAAATAAACAGGCTCTCACACACATATACACTCGCTCACACACACTCTCTTACAACGGAAGTTGTGCAGTATTCTGTCAAACTGTACACTGTTGCTGCTGCCGCTGCATGGAAGCGGAAAAGGAAACAGCATGTGAAAACAATCTTAATTGGAATTTATTTCAGGATTTGTGTGAGTGGAACACAAAAAGAACGAACAAATGGAACCGGCAGTGGCACAAGAAGGATTGCATTGTTGCATAAAAACTGCAACAACAAAAAGACGTAACAGATTAATGTTTGATCCAAAGCAAAAGGCAAACAATTCTTCGCCAAAGAAATATTCAACTTTCACCATTTGCTGAGAAATAAGTAATGTACGAGGACATCTGGAGAATTAGTTAAGTAACTGGAGAGCCCGGAGGTGTTTTTTGTGCAAAAAGGACATTTTTAATCGAGGAAAGTTTTTAATGAGAATGAAATGTTTGAATAGGCGGGGGCATTAAAAAGGAATAAAATTTCAACTATTTATAGAAGAAATACGGAAGAATCCAGAAAAATTTTTCAATGCCCCAAAGAAGCGTAGATTTATTCAAGAATATTTTTCATGGCCGTGTTACATTAGATCGCACCTTTGTTGCTACATTAAGATGAATGCGTACCTTGTCTGGCACAAGGTAATGGTCCGAATCGATATTAGCTCCTCGGATCGATCGGACGTCTAAAACACTGGATGAACGCCTTCCGTCTATTACAGCATGATCAATTTGATTTCTCATTGCTTGATCAGGAGAGATCCAGGGGGCCTTGTGTATATCGAGATGCTTGAATCTGGTGCTGCTCACTACCATGTTTTTTGCTGCCGCGAAGTCAATCAACCTCATGCCGTTGTCGGATGTTACTTCATGAAAGCTGAATTTTCCGCCGGTGGGGCCAAAGATATTTTCCCTTCCGATTTTTTCATTAAAATGTCCTAGCATAATTTTAATGTCATTGCCACGACAGCGGTCATATGTTATTTCTTGGCGCTCGTAAAATATGTCTTTGGTCTGTTCATCTTTATCTTCGGTCGGAACATGGGCGCAAATGAGACTGATGTAGAAGAACTTCGCTTTAATAAATCCATGCCGTAAGGGCCCTTGAGAAAATAATTTTAAATAAACCCACACCTTAAAGGTCCTTTCTTTATAAAATCCACACTTCCAAAGTCCTTGAGAAAATATTCTTTATTGAATCCACACCTTCAGGGTCCTTGAGAAAATATTCTTCATTGAATCCACACCTTCAGGGTCCTTGAGAAAATATTCTTTATTGAATCCACACCTTCAGGGTCCTTGAGAAAATATTCTCTATTGAATCCACGCCTTAAAAGTCGGTGAGAAAATATTTTTTAATAAATCCACGCCTTAAGGGTCCTTGAAAAACATTTTTAATAAATCCACGCCTTTAAATCCTCAATGGTCTAGGAAATGTTGTAAAATTTCCAGTAGGCTATTAATAATCCACATTTACGTTACAGTTTACCATCTTATATATCCTTCCTCTTACACACACCAATATTCACACGTTCCTATAGCAATACATTATTGTAACCACATGCTGTGATTCCAAACTGTATTTGAATATTTTATTTTGTATCCCTAACATTTAGCATCTAAAACATATTCAAAATTTCAAAATTGTATATTTTGGTATACATATATGAAAAATTGTTTGTCGGTTGTGTTGCATTTTCAATTGGGTTTACTAGTTATGGTTTTTTGCCAGTAGTGTGCAGTGGGTTGGGTTTTTGAGGAAATCCCCTTGGTAACGTTAATTTGTCAACAATTTTCCAGTTTTTGACTACGTGTTGTCGCTTGAACGTGCTTAAAATTTTTTATCGATGATATTTTGGAAAAATATATTGACAACAACAACAACAACAGGAGCAGAATAGACGTAACAAAATTCATAGAAAATCCCAATAACGTGGCTAAATGCCACAAAAAAACCCTGGCTATACTGCCATGCATAGAAAAACACGCACACCTTTACAAAATATTTCAAAATATTCACTTTTTATGAAAAATGTAAATACCTGTGATCAGATATTCAGCTTAAAGGTGGAAATCGAAATCTAGTTGGTTTGTTGGCATACTTGAATAGAAAAAGTGGAATTATTATTTTGATTTGAATTTGATAATTTTTATGGGTTAATCGAGCCATGACTAATTTTAAGAACTTTTTTCATTACCTACCTGAGGCGTGGATTAATTACCGACCATTTTCAGGGGTCCAACAAGGTGTGGATTATTTTTCAAGGTCTTAATAAGGCGTGTGATTATTAATGAATACTTTTGAGGGAGCTATAAGTTTTGGATTTATTAGAGAATAGTTTTTCAGTGACCTATTAAAAACTATTTTTCACTATCCCCCAGAGCGTATGATGTATGTCAAAACGTATACGCCCTGGTGCTCCATTTTCAGTATGTATTTAAATTCAAAAGAATTTGAAAATCCATTTCAAATAACATATATTAACGCAAATTTTAAATTACAATTTCATATATCTATAGAATTTCAGTGCATTCCGGTCAATGTGATTTAAAAATTGCATTTGATATTTAAAATTGCGGAAAATGTTTTTGTTGTTGGTGGTGTTGTTGTATGACGTCTGTGTGACCTCGCTCGATGTATGAATGCACGCATTAAATATGTATGAATGCAACATATTATTTATCTAGAAATGCAATCGACAAATGTAAAACCGCATTACACGCACTCTGGGGGTTTCAGGTGATGGAGGCGATGGCGTTGTTGGTAATGAAGGTGATGGAAATTGCGCATTTTGATTTGGTTTTTTGTTGCTTTGAAGGAGAGTTTCATGAATACACAATGCGTTTAAGGGGAACAGTGGCAATTAGGTGGAATTTTTTTTAAGAGAATTTTTTCGAGGTATCTTTAAGGGTTGTTTAATATTTTTGAGGTATATTAATTTGGACTGGATTTATATTATGTAATACGTATTGAGATAGATCACGAAAATTTTGCATAGAATCGTTTTTTGTCTGCAGGCAGGTCAAGTTCGAAGATGGGCTTTATCGGTCCACGTTAAGTCATAACTCCCGTATAAGGGTACCTCCCAATTTTCGGTATTTTGGGGTTCTTGAGCGCCTTTTTCAACCGAATTCCCTGAAATGTGCTACATTGGGTTCTTATTTTGCTACGCAATAACCGCAATCTCCACTAAAAAGTATAAATAGGGGTCCATATTTTCGGATAGACCGCATATAAGGATACCCCAAATTTTGCGGTATTTTGGGGGTTTGGTCGCATTTTTCAACCGAATTCGCTGAAATTCAGTACTTTGAGCTTTTATTGGATACCAAATCTCTATACTAAAAATTATAAATATAGGTCAATTTTTTCGGGTAGCCCCCATATAATGGTACCCCCCAATTTTCGATATTTTGAGGTTTTGAGCGCGTTTTTCAACCGAAATGTGGTATTTTGTAGACGTATATGGTAACAAATCTCCCCACCAAAAATTATTAATATTCACCCCTTTTTAGGGGTAGTTCCCATATAAATCCCCTTTTTATACCCTCCACCGTAGTATGGAGGGTACATTAATTTTGTTTTTCCGTTTGTAACTCATCGAAATAATCATTTCCGACCGTATAAACTATATATATTCTTGATCACCGTAAAATTCTATGACGATATATTTGTCCGATTGGGACAAAATTGTGCAAATCGCACTAAATCAGGTCTATTCATCTGTATGAGAAGTTTTTTTGGAATCGGCTCAGATTTAGATATAGCTCCCGTAAGAGTTTCGTCCGAGTTAATGTAAATGGTGTACCAAAGGCTCTATATATCTTTCGATTTGCGCGAAATTTGGCACAGCGCAATGAATTAGGTCTAGACGGATGAGTGTCAGTGAAAATCGTTTCAGATCTAGATATAGCTCACATATATATTTTCGTTCGATATAATGTAAAATAAAGCCTATTAATGATGTTTGTTAAGTTTCGTGAAAATCGGTTCAGATTTAGATATAGCTCCCATATATATTTTCGTCCGATTTAATGTAAATGGTGCCCCAAAATACCTATATATCTTTCGAGTTGCACGAAATTTGGCACAGCGTACCTAATTAAGCCTAGAATGATGTGTGTTAAGTTTCGTGAAAATCGGTTCATATTTAGATATAGCTCCTATATTTATTTAATGTAAATGGTGCCCCAAAATCCCTATATATCTTTCGAGTTGCACGAAATTTGGCACAGCGTACTGAATTAATTGTAGAATGTGTGATGTGTGATAAGTTTCGTGAAAATCGGTTCATATTTAGATATAGCTCCCATATTTATTTTCGAGCATGTTCCTTCGAGGGAACAGTAACATGCAATTGTAAGGATACATATATACAACATACCCAAAGTGGTGAAGGGTATCATATAGTCGGACCAGTCCGACCTTACTATGAATCCACAAGGCTTTGATCTATTAAAGAATATTTGTCTATCGACCCACAAGGCGTGGATTTGTTACAGAATATTTTTCAATGGATCCACAAGGCGTGGATTTATTAACGATAATTTTTCTATATACCCACAAGGCGTGGATTTATTAACAACCATTTTTCTATGGACACATAAGGCGTGGATTTATTAAAGAATATTTTTCTTGGGACCCACAAGGCGTGGATTTATAAAAGATCATTTTTCTATGGACCCACAAGGCGTGAATTTTTTAAATATAATTTTTTCTTCTATTAAAGATCATTTTTTCTATGGACCCACAAGGCGTGGATTTATTAAAGAATAGTTTTCTATTGGCCCACGAGGCTTGAATTTATTAAAGAAGAGTTTTCTATGGACCCACAAGGTGTGAATTATTATTATAAATAATATTACAATTCAAATTTTAAGTAATGCAGATAAAATCATTTTTTCCAATTTTTGTTAATTTCAAACCACTGTACCCTCCCGTGTCCGCCCCTCCTCAAAATAATCACCATGTTTAGGTAATAACAACAAACATTTACAAAATTTACAAATAGTAACAATACATATGCTAAAAATTAGCATAAGCTTACACATCAAGTCAACACATATATACACTCATGTGTATGAGCCGCTCTATTACATCTATATACAACTCTAAATGTGTGTGTATGTTCGGGCTTTTTTGTTGCTGTGATATGTTTGCCACAAATTTCGCACATATCTAATGTAATATGGCCTTCATTTGCTTGTACAAATTGTTGTTGTTTTTATTATTTGTGTATTTTAGTGATTTGTTGTTATTGCTGCTGTTGAAGTTGTAATAGACCGCATTATAACGACCACAGTCACAAATGTCAGTCAGTGAGGGTGGTAAAATGAAAAAAAAAATATTTTCAATTTATATTTTTCAGTTGGGGAAAAAGGTTAGTTTGTATGTAGCGGTTATACGGTATGAGTATGTATGTGTGTCTTTGATTTTTGTTGTTGTTAACATTCAAAAGCATAAAAATGTTGTTTAATGGCTTTTTATAGGAGTAACTGGGATGGATTTTTGCCAATGTGTGTGTGTTTCGTGCCTGAGGTTACATTTGGAAAAAGCCATGTGTGAATGTAAATGTGTGTGTGATTGTGAATATATGTGTGTGTTAGAATACTATTTTGTTTAACCTCTAATTATGTGTTTATTGGCCAGCGAGGTTAGGTAAATTTTTTTATGATTTAAATACAACATCAACACTTACAGCCATAACCATAGACACCTAATGGTAAACACATAGAACAGCTACACATATTGGGATATTTTGTTGTTAAATAATTAACGGTATATTTTTTGATTTATTTTCAAAAGAGGTCGCATTGCACACTCAGACACTAACACACTCGCAAATAAAATTATAATTGAAATAACTAATTTATTTAATGATATGAATTATAAATGCGATTGCCGCTATAAGCATTGTTTAATATTTAAATATAATTAAATATATAATAATAATTATTATTAAATAATGGACAATATCAAGTATTAAATTGAAGCAATTAACATAACATTTGAATATCTTGCACAAAAAAAAAAAAATTTATAATAATCTATTGTATTAATTTTATTATATAATTATTAAATTATAAAACTAGACAGGGTAGCGTATGACTACTGACAACACGTATACGTCTAATTATATTTTCCAAGCACCTATAAGAAGCTAATTCTGTAAGAATATTAACGCAAGCACCTATATATTTCCAAGCATACCAATAAGGCGTGGATTTATTAAATAATATTTTTCTAAGGGCTAAGAAGGCGTGGATTTACTGAAGAATATTTTTTAAGGACATAGAAGGCCCACAAAGAGTGGATTTAGTAATGAATATTTTTTAAGGACTTAGAACGCCCAGAAGGCGTGGATTTAGTAAATAATATTTTTCTATGGACCCACATGGCGTGGATTTATTAAAGAATATTTTTCAAGAAGATGAGAAAATTTTGAAAATCGCGAAAAATTTGCAAAAAAAAAAAATATTTTGCAGCATATTTGCATTTCCACGAATTTATTATTGAGCTATTTTTATTGCACCACTTCGTAGTTATTATTTTGAGATATGTTGGGGCGAAAATTGGTAGCGTATCATTTCTTTGAGCTTTCATTTGTCAATTATTGAAAATTTTGAAAATATTATTTTTTTTCAATTGAATTGACATTGTATTGAATTTTTTTTTTTAAGAATTTTAAAAATAATTGAGAAGTATCATTGAAAGTACACGTTTTCCATAGAATGCCCGTACATTTGGGAAAAATGCAAGGGTGAAAATCAGATGACATGCGGAATAGATTTCTGATTCTAAGATCCATGCCCGAGATTATTTTCTTAAAATAATAATAATAGTTCCATAGGGACATATTATTTTTTGAAGTACCTAAAATGTTGCTATGCCACGGGAAATAAGGTGGCACCATTATATGATGTTTATTTGCCTAATCGTTGTTTAGTATTTTGAACTTATCACAGAGAAAACTAATATACCACCCATTTGCTGCAAGACAGGCACAACTCAAAAAACGTAATTTTCGAATTAATGACGATTGTTCTCTATAATACACCTCCTGTTGTGTAAAAAAATCATATGAATCTTTCTTACACACTCTAATTTAGAATCTGTAGAAGTTCCTCTGTCCCATATAAAGTGTGAGTAAGTTGAAAACTTAAAATGCATTTTCTGCTAAATCGCTTTTTTGAGCAAATGATTTGCAGCAAATGAGCGATATGTACGATGATATTTTCTGTGCAAAATTCTATCATTAAGTTCATATCAAAAAACCGTGATGTTACCCATTCGTATTGAACCTGCGACTATAAAATTACAAATACCTCAATATGTCAGGAGATCTAATAACATGTAAAAATGTTGTTAAATCAAACTTTTTATATGTTCTCATATGCATATTCCTTAAATCTGTCGGGACATTCATATTGGTACAATGTTACAACACTATTAGGTAGTAGGCCATGATCCAATAATGTTCAAAATTATAGACACTCAGGTTGGAAAAAGGGGGAAAGAACTTCAACGTACCGAAAATTAAACGCGAAATATGTATGGGATACTCTATGAGAAAATTCGGTCAAAGTCTTCACAATTCCAGAATGGAGTGGGACCTGTATGTAGGAGCTTGGGCCTAAATAGAAATGTTTCCACATAAATGTGTGTTACCCTTCAATATGCCGTTATGGTATATTATAGCTACTACAATGAGAATGGATATATCACGAATTCCACAAAAAGGTCAACCACTCAGGTGAAAAATCAATTCGTTAAGAGAGATATGAAATTATATAGGAAATATTCTTTGCAATCTGGACAATATATTTTTAGTTGAATTTTGAAAAATAACCGTAGTTTTTCTTTTCGTTGTACCATTTTCGCGTGGAGAGTAAGTTGGGCATATTTTTATTAGTTTTAGAGTGTCATTTGTCGTAAGTGTGAACGCTGTTAGCTAAAACAATATCAATATTAAATATTAAATTCAAATAAAGTAATATCTTACTAAGAATTACATATATATAAACCTATACATATACCAAGAGAATCCCGTGGTAAGTGCAGTTAAATAGTGTAAGAAAATATGTAACGCGTGCGTGACAAAATTAGCATATGTTTCTATACAGACTCTAATATGAGATTTTTTTTTTTTGATAATACTGTTATGTGTGGATCTTGAGATGACAAATTCAAATAAAACAAAGTTTGTCTTCTATCTCCATCGAACAAATTTATATCCGTCACGCACATGTTACATTCTTCCTCAATAAGTTGCTTTAGAACCGAATTTACAGGCAAAAATGTCGTCCATAACTGCATAATGATTTACCAAAGTTCTTGGGGCCACACAAAGCTATAATATCCTGACAACATAGTTGTGTGGGGTATAAGAACTAGCATTTTTAAAACATTCTGTTTTGAATTTAATTTTTTTAGTACATGTGTGTGTAACAGTGCGTTACGAGTGTAACATGTGCGTGACGGTGTTCGAAGTTAAAAAAGTATATCTTAGAAATTTTTTTCTCAAAAAAATTGAATGTCAATATAATCTTGAATAACCCATTATAGCTGTAAAAAAAATCCGCAATTTTATCTCCAGCCAATTCGCAGAAATTTCATATCGAAACTGATATCCAATTTTTAAAGGGAAAATTTTGTAGCGCGTGCGTACGCTAATTTTTTCTTAATATCTCCGACATTTACAAACATATTTATAAAAAAATTAGCAAGTATTGTAAAAGGCGTAAAACTATTTAATAAAAATTGCGAAACAAATTTCGGAAACAAATTTTTCTTAACTAAACAAACGATTATATTTCACACGCTGTAACAGTGCGTGACATGGAATTCGTGATATATTAATTTTTGGAAGAAAGATTTGACACCACATGAGAAAATACCAAACAATGGGGGATACTATTATATGGGGCTACACGGAAAATTTGACCAATATTTCTAATTTTTGGTCAAGAGGTTTTGATCATCCAAAATAAAACATTACAGCCACACTGGAACAAACTTTCCAAAATGCCGAATATTTTGAGTACCGTTATATGGGAGTTACCTCAAAGAGTGGACAAATGTAGATAATTTTAGTGCGATTCATTCTACCAAATAAGAACCAAATGACAAATAACAGCCGATTAGATTTAAAAACGTGTCCAAATCCCCCACAGCATCAAATAATGTGGGGTACTATTGGATGGGGGATATTTGGAAGCTTGGGCGAATATAAAATTACACCCAAATACCGAATATTAAGGGATACCGTTATATGGGAGCTATCCGAATACTTGGGTCAATATATACTACTACTACTGATATTATTAATTAGATAGATTTTCTGTTCAATAAATATTCCTAATATTACATTATGAGCAATTCTGTTGAACATTTTCAATATCAAATATCGTATAAGTAGTGGATTTATTAAAGAATATTTATTAAAGAATATTTTTCAAGGGCCAACTGAGGCGTGGATTTATTAACGAATATTTTTCTATGGATCCACAACGCATGGATTTATTAAAAAATATTTGTCTATGCGCCCACAAAGCGTGGACATATAAAATAATAGATTCATAAAAGAAAATTTTTTATGGACCCGCAGGGCGTGGATTTATTAAAAAATATTTGTCTATGCACCCACAAGGCGTGGATTTATTAAAGAATATTTTTCTATTCACCCACAAGGCGTGGATTTACTGAAGAATATTTTCCCATATATATTTTCGTCCGACTTAAGGTAAATGATGCACCAAAGTCCCTATATATCTATCGATTTGCACGTAAATTGGTACAGCATACAGCCTAGAATTATGTGTGCTAAGTTTCGTGAAAATCGTTCCAGATTTAAATATATCTCCCATATATAGTTTCGTTCGATTTTAGGTAAATGCTGCACCAAAGCCCCTAAAAATCATTCGATTTTCACGAATTTTGTATAGCGTACTAATTTAAGTCTAGAATAATGTGTGCAAAGTTTGATGAAGATTGGTTCAGATTTAGATATAGCTCCCATATATATTTTCTTCCGATTTAACGTAGATGGTGCACCAAAGTCCCTGAAAATCATTCGTTTAGCACGAATTTTGGCACAGCGTAATGATTTAAGTCTAGAATGGCGTGTGCTTAGTTTCGTGAAGATCGATTCAGATTTTGATATAGCGCCATATATATAGGCTCGCCCGATTTTGTGTAAATGGTGCACTAAAGTCCCTATATATCTTTCGATATGCACGAAATTTGGCATAGCGTACTGTATTGTGTAATAATGTGTGCGAAGTTTCATAAGAATTGGTCCAGATTTCGATATAGCTCCTATATATATTTTCGTCCGATTTTAAGTAAATGGTGCACTAAAGATCTATAGCTAGGCCTACAAACAAAACGTACTGATGTTAATATAAATTAATCTCTGACAAGTTTCCTTGAGATCGGTTCAGTTATGGATATAGCAAAGCTTCCAATTATAATTTCGATTCATGTTACAACTAAAGTAACCAAGTAACCAAGTATTGAATGGATGTCTGATTGAGATTAAACTTTAAACCGTGTAACATACCAAATAGCGTGTGCCAAGTTTGCTTTAAATCTATTTACAAAATTTAGCATGGGTTGCAGGATGACATGTGTAGGGATTGATGTTTTTCGGTTTGCATATATATATATATCACATATTTAACACTAGATAGCCGAAGGCAGTCATTTTGACCGTTTTTCAACTTCAAGTACAAAAACTATTGTGTATATTATGACCCAGCTTTTTAAAATTTGGTGACTTTTTGTACCTCATAGAACTACGTTTATTAATCATAGTAGCTGCTTCCTCCCCTCTTTCATTCCCCGTATTCACATGTGCTATACCTATATAGCCTAAAAGCGGTCATTTTGACTTTTTGTGAAATATTAAATAATCAAACTACTTTTATTATCGTATAAAGTAAATTTCTTATATGACAAGATCACTACAACAACATCAAAAACCGTTTGATACTCTAGAAACACAAACGAACACACAAATCGGGAAAAATAAATTTTATATTTCCAGCCGATTTCACTCTTAGAGTAAAGACTTCTTCTTTTTTTAACATTTTGTCCGCGTTCTTATTTTTCATAAAGGGAAACTCGAGAGCCCTACCACCGAAAACAAATAATAACAACGTTTTGTATGATTGTAAATAATGTAAAAAATATTAATAAATAAGTTTAAAAAAATTTCTTTACAAAATAAAAATTTTTTCAGAATGAAGTCATTTTGACCGATTTTAGGCAATATAGGTATATACAAAGTGCCCGTCTTTCTAGTGTTAAGTTCTTTCAATTTCACGCCCATGTTCCTTCGAAAAGGCGAAGTCTGTTAGGATACATATGGGGAATGTACCCAAAGTGGTGAAGGGTATCATATAGTCGGCCCAGTCCGACTTTACTACCTTCTTAACTGGTTTCCTATGGTTGTAACGGTCGTGGATTTATTAAAGAATTTTTTCAGGGACGCAACAAGGCGTTAATTAATCAACTACACGTGGTTTTATTAAAGAATATTTTTCTGAAGCCCTAGAAGGCGCGGATTTATTAAAGATTTTTTTCAGGGACCCAACAAGGCGTGGATTTATTAAAAAAAATTTCAGGGACCCAACAAGGCGTGGATTTATTAAAAAAAAATTTTCAGGCACCCAACAAGGCGTGGATTTATTAAAAAAAAATCAGGGACCCAACAAGGCGTGGATTTATTAAAAAAAAATACATTTTAAAGCCATCCTCTGGCGTGGATTTATTAAAAAAAAATTTAAGTATTCCTTAGGCGTGGATTTATTAAAAAAAAAATTCAGGGACCCAACAAGGCGTGGATTAATCAAAAAGACGTGGTTTTATTAAACAAACTATTTTCAGAGACTCAACAAGGCGTGGATTAATGAACAAGATGTGGTTTTATTAAATAAAATTTTTTCAGAGACCCAACAAGGCCTACTTTTTATAGAATATATATTCGGGGACTCATATTGTTTTCAGGGACTCAACTTGGATCGGATTTTTTAAAGAAAAATTCGTAGGGACGTAACAAGGCCTGGCTTTTTTAATCTTTTGACATATTATAAGATTTATTAAAACTTTATCCTATCAGTATATGCGACGTATACATCATGTCATAATCATACGCTCAATGACACCATGTAGAATAATGCATTATCATAAGAATTCCCTATATAATTTTTGTTAAATATATATGTTAGAAATTATTGTAATATATTATATACATGTGTGTGTTTGCTACTTTTCTACAAAGATACACATTTATCTATAATTAAATACAATTTTAAATGGCATTGCGAGCATAGCCTGCATCTCCCCTTCAAAATCTATCGCCTAATTCAAAAGATAATTATAAATATTTAATACCAGTCGTATTATTTAAATAAATATTTTGTAAACGACAAATTAAATATTAGAAGAATTACTCAAGTATTTCAAGGCATTATCGAAATGCAGTATTTATTTATTCTTGTTATTCGAAATTCGAATGGAATTTGTTGTTAGTATCATCGACCAAAAAAGCTGTTCTTAATTTGTATATAAAATATATTAGTAATAAATAAGAAATTAGCTTTTTAAATAAATTATTAAGATGAATTGCTTGCTAATTCCAAAGGGATTTAAAGTCAATTCCGGTATTAACTTGTAATTTATAACATTTTTGGTATTTTATTTACTGCCATCAAAGAAGAATTTACAAGCCCTTGTAAAATGAATAAAAGCAATAATAAGATGGATCAAAAAAAAAACCAGTAAGGAAAGTAGTAAAGTCGGACGGGCCGACTATATGATACCCTTCACCACTATGGGTATATTAAAGAGGACTATTAAAATGAAATTGGATGAAATATAATATGTGATATTTATCTAAATGTGAATCGACTTAAATCTATCCATAAACATGTCATTCGATTGTTACAATGGGACAAAAGCAGGCAAATCAACTTCAAACAAATATCAATAGGTCATCAAGTGGTCTGTACTTCTAGAAAACGCAACTAAGTAATTCTATACTCATGCCAAATTTCGTGCAAATCGAAGGATATTTGCTGTACCAATTACATGAAACCGGACGAAACTATATATGGGAGCTATATCTAAATCTGAACCGATTTTCACAAAACTTAACACACATCATTCTAGACATAATTCAGTACACTATACAAAATTTCTTGCAGATCTAAGTATATACACAAGTCTAGATCGACCTCGTCGATAGTTAATATTTCGCGGCCTTACAAACTCTTCACAAAGCTTAATTCAACATAGTTGTGTACCATGAATTCGCTGCACACCCAAGAAAAAAATCACACATTGTTTATTATCAACTGATTAGAAAATTAGAAATTATTCTATAATTTATTTGCATCGGAATAAAAACGTGCCATATTTCGAATAATTATTTGCATAAAATTAATAATTAACACCTGCCAAACAAACAGCAAACAAGCCGCCTAACCTATCATCCCGCCAGCCTCTCAGCAATAATATCACACGCATAAATGTTGTTATTTTATGTTAATTGAGTTTTTGTTGTTATTGATAAGCCAGATCGTTCCTGAATAGATGCTATATTTACATAATTATATATTAATTAATTACAGTTTTTCTGCTTGTGTTTAGCAGCTAGAGCCAGCTGCGGTTGTATAAATAAAACAGCAAAGTGTTAATAAAGTTTATACGTAGTTACATGAATATGTATGTGTGTTTGTGCGAAAATCCGCCGAAAAAAACCCCGAAGGAAAACAAATATTAATATTAAATTTATGGACAAACATTTTATTAAGAGCTGATTAAAAGTAAACATACTGAACAAATTGTTTTAATCTATTGAAAGCGGGTTTTGAAAGTGGAACATAGGCATGGGTATTTATTAAAATTTAAATTAGATATTGACAAATTAAATGAAATGTTAATTTCAATTATCCTTGAAATAACCAGTAAGCGGAGCAGTATAGTGGTACGTGGCCGACTATACGATACCCTACACAACTACCACGGAAATCTCACTTTCTGCGGATTTTTATTCCGAATATGGGCAATATTTCGTAACAGTTGCACACTCTTGCCCGATTAGAGGTCAAAAGCACCTCTTCCTTACACGGACATATTTTCCGTATATTCCCAATATTCACTACAGGCCTTCTAAACACTTATCCAGATTCCATTCACTGTGAGTTCTGTTGTGACGTTCGGCATGTGGTCTATAGATCGAATCGAAAAAAAAACACAAAAAATAAAGTTTTCGGTCCACTCCATCCCAATATTATTATCAGATCATCACCGAAAATTATAGGCGTTGTCCTTGACCATACCTGGATTTACATGGAAAATTTTAAAACGATCAGCGCCATATTTCAGCCCTCTAGTGTGGTGATGGGTTACTAAATAATATACTAATACGTAAGCACCTGTTCATATTTAAGAGTCATACCACAATATAATTGGCATCAATTTAAAGGCTAACCACTCTTCTTGGATATAATATAAACTTTTCGGGTCCATGTCCTTCAGGGGTAAATATATACGCTGTAGAATACAAATTTTGTAATTTTTCACACAAAAGTCATTGTCCATTTGACCCGCTAAATATTGACCGATCTTTATGAAAACAGGCATGCTTATTCTTTGGCCCGATCCCCTTCTCCATGCGCGGTGTTTGGGCCATAATTGCGGCCTCTGGAGCGTCCAGAAAAACCGACAAAAATAAAGTTTTTGGTCCATTTCATCCCCTAAATATTAACCGATTTTTTCCAAAAACAGAACCAGAACCCATCCTACATGCAAAATTTCGTGAAGATTGATCCATAACTGTGGCCTGTATCGTGTTTACATATTATAATGGACAGACCGACGGACGTACACACATGTCTAGATCGACTTTGCTAGTCGAGATATGACGATCGGTATACTTAAAAGTGGGTCTAGGACCAATATTTCGCGGCGTTACAAACTTTTGGGGCTGCACAATGCTATAATACCCTGACAACATAGTTGTGTAGGGTATAATTAGGCAATAATTGAGGTTTCATTAATGAAACCAAAAAAATTGGTCAGGGTGGCGTATACGTGGTGATAATAGTCATACGCACTATAGGACCTAGAATGAATTATTGTTATTAAATAGTGGATTTTTAAATAATTTTTTTTTCAAGGAGTCACAGAGGCGTAGTTTAATTATTTTATTTTTCAAGGATGCTTAGATTAATTAGGGCTTATATTACTAAAACTTAAATTTACTATATGATACCCTTTACCACTTTGGGTATATTCTATATATGCATCCTAAAAGACATCGCGATTTTGAAGGAATTTGACATGAAATTTAACGACCTTAAATATGTGATCTTTATCTATATCTAAACCGAGTAATACCAATCCCTACACATGTCTTAGATATAGATAAACTAAACCGAGTAATACCAATCCCGACACATGCCATTCTGCAACCTATTCTAAATTTTATAAAATCGATTTAAAGAAAATTTAACACACGCTATTCGGTATGCTGCACTTTTTAAAATTTAATCTCAATCAGACACCCATTGATTATTTGGTTTAATTGTTCACCAAATAATCAATGGGTGTCTGATTGAGATCTAATTTTAAACAGTGAATAAGTCGAAATTTTATATGGAAGCTATGCAATATCTATATCTGAACCGATTTCAAGGAAAGTTACCAAAGATTAATTTATATTAACTTCAGTACATTGTATCAATCGACCTAGCTATGGATCTTTAGTGCACCATTTACTTAAAGTCGGACGAAAATATATATAGGAGATGTATACATCATTCTAGACTTAGTTAAGTACGCTATATCAAAATTCTTGCAAATCGAAAGATATATAGGGATTTGGGTGCACCAATTACCTTAAATCGGACAAACATATATATGGGAGCTGTATATTAATCTAAATCGATTTTCTTCAATTTCAATAGGGTTCGTCCTTGGGCCAAATAAGTGACTTGTGCCAAATTTCATCCCAAATAATTGGTATCAATCACAATATAATTGGTATCAATTTAAAGGCCAACCACTCCTCTTGGATATACTATCAACTTCCCGGCTCTATCGCCACAAAATTTGTATTCTATACGCCATAGAATACAAATTTTGTAATTTTTCACCCAAAAGTCATGGTCCATTTGAACCGATAAATATTGACCTACCTTTATCAAAATGGGTATGCTTATTCTTTGGGCCAATCCCCTTCTCCATGGAAAAATTCGAGATGTTTGGACCATAATTGCGGCCTCTGGAGCGACCAGAAAAACCGACAAAAAATAAGTTGTTGGTCCATTTCATCTCCTAAATACTATCTGATCTTTACCAAAAACAATAGGTGTCTTCATTAGGCCGAACCCATCCTACATGAAAATTTCATTAAGATTGGTCCATAACTGTGGCCTGTATCGTGTTTACAAAACATAATGGACAGACGGACGGACTCACATGTCTAGATCGACTCAGCTAGTCGAGATATGACGATCGGTATACTTAAAGGTGGGTCTAGGACCAATATTTCGTGGCGTTGCAATCTCTTGGGGCTGCACAAAGCTATAATACCCTGACAACATAGTTGTGTAGGGTATAAAAATAATAATAATTTTCAGGGAACATCTATAGCCTTAGATTTATAAAAAAATATTGTTTGAGACCATACAATTTCCAGAACATAAATTTAATTGGATTTCCGTACAAAATATGATGTAACTGCAGATTTTTATTTATTTAATAAAATTATTACATGAATATCATTAAATTCCTTTCCCACTTGAGAAGAGATTGAAAAGATAACATTGCAACTCCCCTTCTCCAACACATTTCATCATGCATTGACAATTGTAATATTGTTCTTTATTTTTATTTGACACGTGCTCCTTTTGATTTAGTATTCGG
>NW_026883236.1:0-45612 GCF_032173495.1 Musca vetustissima | reverse complement strand
ATATAGACTTTTATGATGATTTACTTTGAGATGATATTGAAAATTGATTTTGATATCTTGTCAATTATGCTTATGTTCGGATCCGCAACGGTACGATTAAATTAGATTCACATTAAAGGAAAATCTCGAAACGACAGTGTAACAAATAGTGTAAATAAACAGACTGTTGATATGTAAACTATAGAAATCCCCTTCTATTATTTCCCCTTCCTAACGATAACTAATCGATATGATTTCCATTGTCTATTACATAATTTTTATATGGGCAATTCCGGATGAAAGGCGGTTGAAAGAGTTTTGATAAAAGGCTTAATAAGGCCTGATTTAAACATGGAGTTTGGGTTGGGTGGGCGAAAGTATTTTGACACACTATGGGAGGATTTAAATGTGTTATTCGATCTTTTTGATCCAACAAATATTAAATCCGGAATTTTTCGAATATGACATACCTCATACAACCTGATCAACTATTTTTCACATACGAATGACTATCATGGGAAACATTTTCATATTTGCCATAACAAGTTTTGAAGTTTGCAGCATAATTGCATTGCTAGCATTGACCAAACACACTGTCTGTGTGTCTATGCCACACACACACACACATGTACACACAGATTCCCATTCAACCACTTACATTCCATACTTCATTTAACGAACGTTTGCTCGGTTCTATAGTCGTATAATTATTCAACAAATAACCAATGGCTGGTTATGATGATGATGGCGATGGCGATGAAGCTCATACTGGGCTGCCGTTCCTACCATGGGGTATCATGGCTTAGTCGGATTTTCAACAATAACATCAACAGCAGCAACAGTAGTACGCAGTAGTAGTTGTAGTGCCAGCTGTAGAAGCAGCAGCAGCAGCTAAAGGCTGTCATCATCTTCATCATTACCTCCATTTATGGCAACATAATGATGATGGTAATAACATAAGATTCATTAATAGTTTCCAACATTCAATGAAGTGGAGATGGACACAAACATGCTGGCTACTCCACCACCAACACACAAAAAGGCTTGATGCGAATTGTGTTGCTGAAGTGAAAAGAGAAACACCAAAGCAAAGAGTAACAAATTACTACAAATGTTAAGTGATAGACAATAAGGTGGGATCGAGAATTTTTATGGGGATAATTTTTATGAAGATAATCAAGCGTGGATTTTTTAAAGAATATTTTTTCAATGACTTTCTAAGCCGTGGACTTTTTAAAGAATATTTTTTCAATGACTTTCTAAGGCATGGATTTTTTAAAGAATATTTTTTTCAACGACTTTCTAAGGCGTGGATTTTTAAAAAATATTTTTTCAAGGTCTTTCTAAGGCGTGGATTTTTAAAAAATATTTTTTCAAGGTCTTTCTAAGGCGTGGATTTTTAAAAAATATTTTTTCAAGGTCTTTCTAAGGCGTGGATTTTTAAAAAATATTTTTTCAATGACTATCTAAGGCGTTGATTTTTTAAAGAATATTTTTTCAATGATTATCTAAGGTGTGGATTCTTTAAAGAATATTTTTTGAATGACTTTCTAAGGCGTGGATTCTTTAAAGAATATTTTTTGAATGACTTTCTAAGGCGTGGATTCTTTAAAGAATATTTTTTCAAGGACTACACTAGGCGAGAATATTTTAAAGAATATTTTTTCAATGACTTTCTAAGGCGTGGATTTTTTAAGAATATTTTTTCAATGACTTTCTAAGGCGTGGATTTTTTAAAGAATATTTTTTCAATGACTTTCTAAGGCGTGGATTTTTTAAAGAATATTTTTTCAATGACTTTCTAAGGCGTGGATTTTTTAAAGAATATTTTTTCAATGACTTTCTAAGGCGTGGATTTTTTAAAGAATATTTTTTCAATGACTTTCTAAGGCGTGGATTTTTTAAAGAATATTTTTTCAATGACTTTCTAAGGCGTGGATTTTTTAAAGAATATTTTTTCAATGACTTTCTAAGGCGTGGATTTTTTAAAGAATATTTTTTCAATGACTTTCTAAGGCGTGGATTTTTTAAAGAATATTTTTTCAATGACTTTCTAAGGCGTGGATTTTTTAAAGAATATTTTTTCAATGACTTTCTAAGGCGTGGATTTTTTAAAGAATATTTTTTCAATGACTTTCTAAGGCGTGGATTTTTTAAAGAATATTTTTTCAATGACTTTCTAAGGCGTGGATTTTTTAAAGAATATTTTTTCAATGACTTTCTAAGGCGTGGATTTTTTAAAGAATATTTTTTCAATGACTTTCTAAGGCGTGGATTTTTTAAAGAATATTTTTTCAATGACTTTCTAAGGCGTGGATTTTTTAAAGAATATTTTTTCAATGACTTTCTAAGGCGTGGATTTTTTAAAGAATATTTTTTCAATGACTTTCTAAGGCGTGGATTTTTTAAAAAATATTTTTTCAATGACTTTCTAAGGCGTGGAATTTTTAAAGAATATTGTTTCAATGACTTTCTAAGGCGTGGATTTTTTAAAGAATATTTTTTCAATGACTTTCTAAGGCGTGGATTTTTTAAAGAATATTTTTTCAATGACTTTCTAAGGCGTGGATTTTTTAAAGAATATTTTTTCAATGACTTTCTAAGGCGTGGATTTTTTAAAGAATATTTTTTCAATGACTTTCTAAGGCGTGGATTTTTTAAAGAATATTTTTTCAATGACTTTCTAAGGCGTGGATTTTTTAAAGAATATTTTTTCAATGACTTTCTAAGGCGTGGATTTTTTAAAGAATATTTTTTCAATGACTTTCTAAGGCGTGGATTTTTTAAAGAATATTTTTTCAATGACTTTCTAAGGCGTGGATTTTTTAAAGAATATTTTTTCAATGACTTTCTAAGGCGTGGATTTTTTAAAGAATATTTTTTCAATGACTTTCTAAGGCGTGGATTTTTTAAAGAATATTTTTTCAATGACTTTCTAAGGCGTGGATTTTTTAAAGAATATTTTTTCAATGACTTTCTAAGGCGTGGATTTTTTAAAAAATATTTTTTCAATGACTTTCTAAGGCGTGGATTTTTTAAAGAATATTTTTTCAATGACTTTCTAAGGCGTGGATTTTTAAAAAATATTTTTTCAATGACTTTCTAAGGCGTGGATTTTTTAAAGAATATTTTTTCAATGACTTTCTAAGGCGTGGAATTTTTAAAGAATATTGTTTCAATGACTTTCTAAGGCGTGGATTTTTTAAAGAATATTTTTTCAATGACTTTCTAAGGCGTGGAATTTTTAAAGAATATTGTTTCAATGACTTTCTAAGGCGTGGATTTTTTAAAGAATATTTTTTCAATGACTTTCTAAGGCGTGGATTTTTTAAAGAATATTTTTTCAATGACTTTCTAAGGCGTGGATTTTTTAAAGAATATTTTTTCAATGACTTTCTAAGGCGTGGATTTTTTAAAGAATATTTTTTCAATGACTTTCTAAGGCGTGGATTTTTTAAAGAATATTTTTTCAATGACTTTCTAAGGCGTGGATTTTTTAAAGAATATTTTTTCAATGACTTCCACAGGCGTTGATTTTTTAAAGAATATTTTTTCAAGGACTTTCTAAGGCGTGGATTTTTTAAAGAATATTTTTTCAATGACTTTCTAAGGCGTGGATTTTTTAAAGAATATTTTTTCAATGACTTTCTAAGGCGTGGATTTTTTAAAGAATATTTTTTCAATGACTTTCTAAGGCGTGGATTTTTTAAAGAATATTTTTTCAATGACTTTTTAAGGCGTGGATTTTTTAAAGAATATTTTTTAAGGATTTTTTTCAAAGCTTAGTTTACTTTTTTATAATTTCTAGGCCTACCCTCTCCAATATACTCACCCATTCAAATGTCTAACTATTTAAGTATTGATTACATCAACCATCATTACTAAAACACTTGCATGAGCAAACAGAAACACACACATACATATAATGGCACTTAAGTCATAGAGTCCAGTAATTGTAAAAATTATGAATAAACAAACATCAATTTTGTTTACTTGTCAGAACGGAATGGCTACGGATATTAGTGGCTGACTTGATTGTTGTATTGGTTACAGGCAATTTCTAGATATGCCACAACATTTTTCTTTTAAATAGCAAAAACCGATACGGAATTGCAGGAAACCAGAAATCAATACGATTGGTGTTTTATAGTTAAACAGGATGGGGGAGAATTTTGTATGTGTCGGATGGTAATTATAGTTACTATTCAAATGAATGCATTTAATTCCAGATTAATTTATAAATGGAATGGGTGTTAATGTTGAAGTACATTACGAGTTCTCTCATAAGGCAGAGCCTTGAAATTTTGCACTGACATTACTATTACTTCTAGAACGTTTGACGTATATCGATGCACGTTTTTGTAAAGCTCCCATATGAAGTCAATTTTCAGTATTTTGAATTTGACATTTAGAGGCTGATATACATCTGTGCAGAAAAATTTTAATACTGGTCCATATTTTGATATAGCTCTCAAATCAAGGCCACGCCCAATTTTTGTGTATTTTTAGTGTCTTAGACGTATTCACCAACCTAAAAAGCTCTGTTTGGCCATCTCGGGGTTTCTGAGAAGCAATATATATGCCTATTATAGGTCCATGTTTTGATAGAGCCCCATTATATAAAGACGACTGATTTTCGGTATTTTTATGGCTTTAGTCGCATTTTGCTATACAAGAAGTTCGTTATATCCAAAGTTAACTTAGACTTAGCAGAAAAAATATATTTATTTAGAAATTGATATGTTTTGTATCCTTTTTGGCAATACTGCTTCTGTTATTCCTTTTTGAGCCTGACATTCTTTTCCCAGCGTAAGTGTAAAAATTTACTTTTTAAGTGTTTGGTATTATAATTATTTGCAGCATGTAATCAAATTAAAATCAGTAAGCAAGGTATTGAAGTCGGACTGGGCCGACTATATGGTACCCTTCACCACTTTGGGTATATTCTACATGTGTATCCTAATATATGTAGAATATATCTGAACCGATTTCAGGGAAACTTGCCAGAGATTAATTTATATTACATCAGTATGCTTAGCAACATCATTCTAGACTTAATTCAAAAACCAAAATTCGTGCAAATCGAAAGATATATAGGGTCTGGTGTATCAATTACATAAAATCGGACGAAAATATATATGGGGGCTATATCTAAATCTGAACCAATTTTCACGAAACTTAGCACACGTCATTCTAGCCTTAATTCTGTACGCTATTACAAATTTCGTTCAAATCGAATGATTTTCAGAGATTTTGTTGCACCAATTACCTTAAATCGGATGAAAATATATATGAGAGCTATATCTAAATCTGAACCAATTTCCACGAAACTTAGCACACATCATTCTAACCTTAATTCAGTACTCTTTGTCAAATTTCGTGCAAATCAAAGGATATACAGAGACTTTGGTGCACCATTTACCTTAAATCGGACGAAAATATATATGGGAGCTATATCTAAATGTTATCGATTTTTTTTTTTTTGTTTTTTTTATACCCTTCACCACACTGTGGTACAGGGTATTATGTCTTTGTGCATATGTTTGTAACAGGCAAAAATAATCGAGATAGACCCATGGTTCCTTTTGAGAATATGCATAGAATTACTTTCTGAGTCGATTTATGCATGTCCGTCCGTCCATCTGTGTGTCTGTCCATGTTAAATTTTAAACAAAGTACAGGTCGCATTTATGATCCGAATTGGATGAAAATTGGCACAGCTCATTTGTTTGGCCCAAGGACGAACCATATTGAAATTGGAAAAAATCGGTCCAGATTTAGATATAGCTCCCATATATATTTTCGCTCGATTTAATGTAAACGGTGCACCAAAGGCCCTATATATTATTCGATTTGCACGAAATTTTACATAGCGTACTGAATTGTGTTTAGAAAAATGTGTGCTACGTTTCGTGAAAATCGGCACAGTTTTAGATATAACTCCTAAATATATTTTCGTCCGATTTAAGACTAATGGTGCACCAAAGTCCCTACTTATCTTTCGATTTGCACGAAATTTGGCACAGCGTACCGAAATAAGCCTAGAATGATGTATGTTAAGTTTCGTCAAAATCGGTTCAGATTTAGATATAGCTTCCGTATATATTTTCGTCCGATTTTATGTAATTGGTGTACCAAAGTCCCTATATATTTTCCGGTTTGCACGAAATCTGGCATAGCGTACTGAATTGAGTCTAGAATGATGTGTGTAAATTTTCTTGAAAATCGGTTCAAATTTAGATATAGCTCTTATATATATTTTCGACCGATTTTATGTAAATGGTTCACCAAAGACATATAATCTTCGACTTGCACGAATTAAATATAGCTCCCATATATATTTTCTTCCGATTTTAAATAAATGGTGAACCCAAGACTCAAAGTGAGGCCGATTGACACAAAATTTTGCACAACGTACTGAAGATTGTATAGCCAAACGTGTGTTAACTTTTTTAGAATCCGTCAAGATTTAGATATTCAACGGGTGCCCGATTGATATTTGCTTTAAAACGATTTACTCAATCTTGTCCCATTGTAACAAACGAGTGGCATGTTTATGAATTGATCTAAGTCGATTCACATTCAGGTAACGGTCACATATTTTAGATCATGCAATTTCATGTTCATGACCCCTCTGTTAGGATGCATCTTTTTAATATATCCATGGTGGTGAAGGGTATCATATAGTCGGCCCCGTCCGACTTTACAACTTTCCTTACTGGTTTTAATATATTTTCAAGGATAGACATAATTTTTATACAAAACGTTGCATGGTTTATCGAATATGCTTGGATTTTTATAAATAGTTTGTCAAAAGGCGTTTAGTTTGATTGCAAGATAGTGCACTAAAGAACCAATGATAATCTGCATATACTCCGGATAGAGAATTGAATGGCATATCACTGATACATAATTTAGAATTGGTTCCTAAAAGATTTTTAGAATACCTCTTGTGCATAACCAAATTTCTGAAGGATATTATACTTCATTGCCGTCCGACTATGGTCTTTTCCTAGTTGGTTACTGGACAAATGTTTCTGCACGAATGTTGGATGCAACTTAAAATGTTATCGACATTTTTTTTTTTTTTTTTGATGTTTTGAGGAATCTTTCGATACATACTCTATGTCAAGCATAACAAGGGAAGGAACAATGGAGTATAGCACCAATGGTTTTAGACGCATTTCCCATTGATGGACTCTAATGTTCTCTTAGGGTAAACACCCTATTCGAAAAAAAAGATTATATGATCATGTTTTGACATATCCTCCCCATATAAATGTCACGCCTCATTTACGGTATTTTAAAGTATTTTAGTAGGATTTTACAACCAATCAAATTTTCAAAATACCAATATTCGTCAGGATTTTTAGATGAGACTACATTAAAATATGACACTGTCCCTTTTCGGTATGCTCTATGAATTTTTGTCTCTTATAAGTAAAGTTCTAAACATACTTCATCACATTGCAAGTTTAAAGCATTTCCACAACGCCCTATTGAAATATTTAAATCTCCGATAGGTATATTCCCAACATCATCGCATAATTACTGTCTGCCATTGCAACTAGATCCATAAATCTTTCCAACTTTAAATACCTTTTAACTGAATCCTCTTGCTATCAGGGTCCAGTGGATTTTTTGCACAAAGTTTTTGCAAATTTATTGGCCAGCTCACACATTCGTTAGTTGATGCTTAAAACCCTGTTGCCAAAAAAATTCCAATCCACAGCAATTTGAACCTTCTAGCCTCCTGAATACAGACAACAAACGCCTCTTTTTTTGCTTTCACAAAGAGAAAACAGAATTTTAAGCTGATCTCTGTCAGCGGTGGTGCTGGTTCGGGTTCTAGTTCTGGACTGTCTTATCATAACAACGAAATCAACAATAATGGCAACTGCATTTGCCACCTGAACAGATGGCGGGGGTGGGAGATTAAATAGAGATGGCGACAAAGGTAGTAGACAGCAAACCTACCATATCTATCTGCCGAAAATTTAGCAGTTAAAGTTGACTCCTGTTGTGGTTGTTGTTGTTTTTCTAGCTGGCAAACTCAACATTAAATCATGGCTAACAGGAACTACCTTCAAATTGTGTCTTCGGCAATTCTGTCTGCAAATAAAGTATTTTTTAGACAATTTTCGCAAATAATAATATGGATGCATAAAGGTAGCTGAGAAGAACATTTTGAAGAGAAGAAGAACATTGTAGAGGGTTCAGAGGTGGGGGAGAGCTATAAACTGTAGGTGTGTACTGATTGTTGTAATTAAGATAATTGCCATGAGATAGGCAACAGCTTGCCGCAGCATAACAAATTGAAAATGTCCAGAGGAGGAACAGAACATCAACAACAGCAACAGGAAAAACTTGGAATTCAGTGTCATGCGGTAAATCTCCAACAACACATATCTCATTCTCAGGTCAATGTAATAAAATAGGAGAAGAAGATGGGAAAAATACAGCAGCTGTTATCACAAGGCAGACCAAGACAACAGCCACTACCAATACTAAATTGTCTTTAACAATGTCGTTGAGGCTTGGTATGCTACTTCATCATGAGGATAATCATTGTCGTTATGTTATGATCGTTGTTTAAATGAGAATAACTGTTTAGAAGAAAAATTAAGTCTTGAATATAATACAAATTTGTTGGCAGAGTTTTGAACATACAACCAGTTGGTCCATGATTCGATTTTAGAAATTGGCGAGTAAAAACATGGGCCTGGCTTTAAAGATCCTTCAGCATGATGACCCAAAATACAAAGAAGTAAAACGTCGGTAAATTCGACCGGTCCGAATTTTTTTATAACCTCCATCACCAGGAAGATATTCGAAATTACTTAAATTGGTCGGGAATTGTGAAATGCTTTATGTAGTAAAAAATAATGTTCCAATTGCAGAGAATCAGGATGGAAAACTGATTTAAGAACTTCAAGACTGAAACTGACATAGGACAAAAATTGGAGTTTGGTGCACCATTTGCAAACAACCGGACGAAACTATATATGTGGGAGCTATATGTAGATGTATAATTTAGTAAGCTGCTGAAATTTGTGTCTCAATCAGGCAAATATTAGGAATTTGGTGCACAATTTAGATCAAATCGAACGAAAATATATATGGGAGATATATATAACTGAAGCGATAGCAACAAAACTTCACAGGCATTAATCTGGAATTAATTCAGTACGCATAGCAAAATATTGTCTCAATCATGCGAACATTGGGAGTTTGGTACACCATTTAGATAAAATCGGACGAATATATATATATATATATATATATATATTTACACCAGTGTGGTGAAGGGTAAAATAACCACAATTAAAAACCTCGTTATGTAGGCCGAACAAAACTTTTTATACCTTCCAAAGTAGACTGATATCGTTAATTTTTGGTAGGGAGATTTTCTATCCTATGAGAGTTAAAAAATACTAAATAATAACCAATTTTGTGGAAAAACTTTCTAAAAAATCTCCAAAATACCAAATAGTTGGGACTACTCTAAAAAGTCGATCAATACCAATCATTTTTATACCCTCCACCATAGTATAGAGGGTGTATTAATTTTGTCATTCCGTTTGTAACTCATCGAAATATTACTTTCCGACCCTATAAAGTATATATATTCTTGATCAGGGTAAAATTCTAAGACGATCTAGCCATGTCTGTCCGTCCGTCTGTTTGCATAGGGTTGTCTTTTGTCTGCAGGCAGCTCAAGTTCGAAGATGGGATATATCGGTCCACGTTTAGGCATAGCTCCCATATAACAGTACCTCCCAATTTTCGGTATTTTGGGGTTCTTGAGCACGTTTATCAACCGAATACGCTGAAATTTGGTACATTGAATTCTTATTGGGTACTAAATCTCTCCACAAAAAATATAAATATAGGTCCACTTTTTCTGGTAGCCCCCATATAACGTTACCTACTAATTTTCAGTATTTTAGGGGTTTTGATCGTATTTGTCCACCAAATTGTCTGTAATTTAGTATTTTAAGTTCTTAATATGTTCCAAATATCTCCACAAAAAATTGTTAACATCGGCCCATTTTTTCGGATAGCCCCCATATAAGGGTACCCCAAATTTTCGGTATTTTGGGGTTCTAGAGTGCGTTTTTCAACCGAATTCTCTGAAATTTGGTACATTGGGTTCTTATTGGGTACCAAATATCTCCACCAAAAATTATAAATATAAGTCCATTTTTTCTGGTAGCTCCCATATAAGGTACCCCCAAATTTCGGTATTTTGGGGTTCTTCAGGGCGTTTTTCAACCGAATTCGCAGAAATTTGGTATATTGGGTTCTTATTGGGTACCAAATATCTCTACTAAAAATTTAAATATAAGTCAATTTTTTCTAGTAGCCCCCATATATAGGTACCCCCAAAATTTCGGTATTTTGAGGTCCTTGAGCGCGTTTTTCAACCGAATTCCCTGAAATTTGGTATTTTGCAGCCGTATATGTTAACAAATGTCCCTACCAAAAATTATTAATAGTCAACCCCTTTTAGGGGTAGTCCCCATATAACCCCATTTTTTATATTAAAATAATTATCTGATTTTTCCGCGTTTTGGGTTAGAACCAAACCTCTGATGTAATAATTTTACATTCGAAGGATATCGAGATAAAAAAAACTAGAACATACGGTTCGATAATGAACTATATGTGAACTATAGCCCGCATTTAGGCTTAGCCGTAGCCCCTGTGTGGGAGGTACCAGAAGGCATGGCCCGATATTCCCCAAATTCGGACTTCAACTAAGTTTGGAAGAAATAATAAGATGGGATAAAATCAATTTTTTTCTGAAACGGATTTGGTCCAAAGAAACATGGGGTCTACAAACAATATTTCGATGAGGTACATTCTCACCGTGTGAAAATGTATACACACTAATTAGCGATAAGGCTGAGGGTATAATTTTCTATTAAAAATTACTGTTTACATAATCGGTTTGTAGAAATGTCGGTATAGGTCCATTTTTTGGTATGTTCCATATATTTTCATTTCAAGTACCTGCCAGTATATCTATGGTGGAGGGTATCCAAAGTTCGGCCCGGCCGAACTTAACGCTTTTTCACTTGTTAATTGGTAGATTTGTTGCCCAATAAGAATTCAAAATACTAAATTATAGCCCATTCGGTTCAAAAGCTCCCGAAATTCTAAATAATGGGGACTATCCTCAAAAGTGGACCGATACCGATTGCATATATGGGGACTGTGCTCAAAAGTGGGTCAATATCGGTAATTTTTGGTAAGGAGGTTTTCAAAATTTGTTTTAAAAAAACTACCCAAACTACACGAATTGAGATACCGTTCTATGAGCTCCAACTTTATTTCAACAGACAGAATGACATTTATAAAACGACATAGAAAATTTTTGTGATCAAGAAGATACCTTATGAGGTCTTCGGGAAATATTCCGAGGCGACTAATTCAATATACACTACACATAATGGTGTGTGGTACAAAAAAATATTGATTTTATCCGAATTGATCTTCTCTATATTTAGTGATTCAATAGACCTTTGCAAACCAAAAAAAAAAAAAAAAAACACATACAAATGCCCAGATTTTTGTATACTACATACGTATCTGTCGACACTTCGACTGGCACTGTTTTACTTGTTTGAATTAAATTTTAAATACGTTCGGGCCAACATTTAATATTGCAATAATTCAGATTTCAATATACAAATATTTTTATATTAGGTTATCCGAACGCCTATAAAGTCCTCACGCTTCGACTTAGGTAACACTATTATAGATTTTTGTCTTATATTCTTACCATCGTCCCATTTTGATTTACAGCGATAATTCAAAGAAACAACAATATATTACAACGATTGTTGAAGAGAGAAAACCTCCAAGCATTTAATTTTCTTCTAACATTGCAAAAATATCTTCTTGATGCGCTGGCTGCTGTACAAAAAAAGCCGGGAATTTGCCAGACATCGACAACGACAGAAAAAAACAGCATCTGTAGTAAGTCAATGTCTATGACAGAGGGGTTATTTACGCCAAATTACATAAATAATAACGAAGAAAAAAAAACATGGAATTGTTATGTTGAAACAAGAGAAAAAGAAGAAAAAGAAACCTATGGTGAGGTATTTATGACAGTAACAGTACAATATGCGATATACGACAATGGCCCAGTCGTATATCGCCATCCTATAAATTTAATCGGGGTAAAAATCATAACATTCTAATTTAAGGTATAATAACAAAGTATGGGTGGATGTATTTTGTTGGGGACCATGTTAAGAATCTGAAGACATTATGTAATTGTAAACCAGTAAGGATAGCAGTAAAGTCGGACGGGGCCGACTATATGATACCCCTGCACCTAACATTGGGTCTTTGGTGCAAATTTTACTTAAAATCTGACGAAATTATATATAGGAGATATATCTAAATCTAAACCGATTTCAACTAAACTTGCCACACGTTATGTTACAGTAACCTCAGTACGTAGTGAAAAATTTTGTGCCGATTGGACCCACCTTGGTGAAGCATATATATCTAACTTCTAGTTTATACTGACTTCAGTATGTTGTGCAAAATTTGTGAAAAATCGGACGAAAATATATATGTATGGATATAAATTGTATGGATATCGGACAACCTTTGGGTCTTTAGTGCACAATTTACATAAAATCGGAAGAAAAAATATATATGATCTGTATCTAAATCTGAACCGATTTTTACGAAACTTAACAAACATCATTCTAGACCAAATTCCATACACAATACCAAAGTTCGTGCAAATCAAAAGATATATAGGGATTTTGGTGCACCATTTACATTAAATCGGACGGAAATATGTATGGGAGCCTTATGTAACTCTGGACCGATTTTAAGGAATCTTAAAACACATTATTCCAGACCTAATTCAGTACACTGTGCCAAATTTCGTGTTAATCGAAAAATATATAGGGACTTTGGTACACCATTTACATTAAATCGGACGAACATATATATGGGAGCTATATCTAAATCTGGACCGATTTTCTTGAAATTTGGCAGACATCACTCTAGGCACAATTCAGTACGTTATGCCAAATTTAGTGCAAATCGGAAGATATATAGGGACATTGGTGCACCATACTATATATACTATATATGGGAGCTATATCTAATTCTGGACCGATTTTCACGAAACTTGGCAAACATCATTCTAGGCTTAATTCAGTTCGTTATGCCAAATTTGGTGCAAATCGAAAGATATATAGGAACTTTGATGCACCATTTATCGGACGAAGCTATATATTGGAACTATATCTAAATCTGAACCGATTTTCCCGAAACTTGGCAGACATCACCTTAGGCTCAATTCAGTACGTTATACCAAATTTCGTGCAAATCGACAGATATATAAGGACTTTAATGTACCAATTACATGAAATCGGACGAAGCTATATATTGGAACTATATCTAAATCTGAACCGATTTTCTCGAAACTTGGCAGACATCACCCTAGGCTAAATTCAGTACGTTATACCAAATTTCGTGCACCATTTACCTTAAATCGGTCGAAAATATATATGAGAGCTATATCTAAATCTGAACCGATTTTTCCCAATTTCAATAGGGTTTGTCCTTGGGCCAAACAAATGAGCTGTGCCAAATTTCATCGAAATCGGATTATAAAAGTTGCCTGTACTTTGTTTACAATTTAACACCAAAAGACGGACGGACGGACATGCATAAATCGACTCAGAAAGTGATTCTATGCATATTCTCAAAAGGAACCATGGGTCTATCTCGATTATTTTTACCAGTTAAAAAACATATGCATAAAGACATAATACCCTATACCACAGTGTGGTGAAGGGTATAAAAACGGTTTTGCCAAGTGCTAGTCCTTACTAATAGCAATACCAATTTCATAATAACTATTCAAGGTAAATTCATCTTTTGACTGTCATAAAAAAAAAAAAATATTTTAAAGGTGCGTATTTTCCAAACAATTTTAGATTTATGAATTATTTTAAAAAAGCAATACAATCTATTTGCACCTTAAAATAATGAAACGCGTTACATTCAACAAGTTATGATATATAACAATTATATCTACATTAGTTGTATGTTAACTGTTAGATATGGTTAAACATTTTCTTTCACCTGATCGAAAAATATTTCATCGTATGCCAAATAATATTTCATTTATGACTTTTTAACATTCCAATGAATTGAAAACATCTTATAAATCATATCAATAAACGGTATCTCGTTCAGACATTTGCATTAAACTAGGATGGGAAAAATATGTTTGCAAATTTTTAAATGCCGACAAAGTTGACCAAAACATTATTGAACACAGTACAGTGTTCGGCATCTCTTCGAATACATTTGTATGGTTTGGGAAAATTAATAAGCTTTATAAAAATGTTGAAAGTAAATGTAATTTCTAGTACCTATACACTAGTGTATTATAAATTTGTTTGGACCAACAGTTTATAATGCAACGATATTAAAGAGCTATAAAAATGTCACAAACCAATAACCAAAAAAAAAAAAAGAACAAATAAAATCTGTCTTTTCCTGGATGCATTAGAAGCCTTTGCAATGCTTCAGGCAGATATCCACAATTCTGCTTATTTACATACTCAGCTTCATCACTGCAGCTCGAGATTCAAGCATCTCGATATACACAATGCCACCTGGATTTCTCCCGATCAAGCAACGAGAAATCAAATTGATCATGTTGTGATAGACGGAAGGCATTCATCCAGTGTTTTAGACGTTCGATCGATCCGAGGAGCGAATATCGATTCGGACTACTACCTTATAGCAGCCAAGATTCGCACTCGTCTTAATTTATCAGCAAAAGTGCGATCTAATGTAACACGGAAACTCGACATCAAAAAGCTGCAAACACAACAGATAACAGAAGCTCCCGCTTCTGCTTACCCACCTACTTGTCGAAATCACTTCTTGTCTCAATATGAAATATTGGGAGCACTCCCTACAAACTGTTTAAAAGCAAAACTTGGTACGATCAGGAGTGTCGTAATGCAATTGATGTGAAAAACGCCGTGTATAGGGAAACCCTGCAGACTGTAGCAACACGTAATGCGATGGAGAATTATCAGGAAAAAAGGAGAGATAAGAAACGTATTTTCAGCAAAGAAGAAAGAACATGAAAAATGTGAGCGCGATCAAATCGAGATGTACAGGAGTCTCCTATCAAATAGTGGCAGTGAAGAAGATACCCCAGAACCAATAAGAGATGACGGTATAGAGTGTATACCACCTAGTCAAGATGAGTTCAGAGTAGCAATTAATCGACTAAAGAACAATAAAGCAACAGGTGCCGATGGAAAACCAGCCGAACTATTTAAGAACGGTGGTCAGATGCTGGACAGGACCATGCACCAATTGATCAGTACAATTTACCTAGAGGAATCTATGCCCATTGATTGGAACCTCAGCATCGTGTGTCCCGTGCACAAAGAGAATACAAGACGATATGTGCCGACTATAGAGGAATAAGTCTCTCGCATATAAAGTTATGTGTAAACGACTGGTGCCAATGGTCAATGACATTATTGGACCACCCCAATGCGGTTTCAGGCCTGGCAAATCCACCATTGACCAGATTTCCACTCTGCGCCAGATCCTGGAAAAGACCCACGGAAAAAGAAATCGACACATTCCACCTATTCGTCGACTATAAAGCCACATTCTAGAGACCTATCCGTTCCGAGGCGCTTAAGGCCATATCTGCATTTAACATTCCTGCCAAATTAATACGGCTATGCAGGATAACTTTAACTGACACATGGACAGCAGTTAAAGTGGGAAGGATCTCTCGGAGCCCATCAATACCGAACGAGGATTTACACAAGGCGACAGTTTGCCGCGACCTGTTAACCATCCTGCTGGAAATGGACTTACGAGATGCAAATGTGAACAGAAATGGCACTATGTCCACCAAACAGCACATCGATATAATGGGTTGAACATTGAGAGCGGTAGCAGCCACCTTTGAACAAATTGAGAAGGAGTCTGACAAAGTGGGACTGGAAGTAAATGGCGAAAAGACCATGCTGATGGTATCAACGCGCAAGACGTCCAGTAGACTCGGACCAGCTGTGGATCTTCAAAACTACAGCTTCGATGTAGTGAACGATTTTATATACCTCGGTAAAGCATGGGTACTTATGAAAGCAGATGAGACAGCTCTTGGCGTGTTTGCAGTTAAAGTCGGAAAGGACCTCTCGAAGCCCATCAATACCGAATGAGGATTTACAAATGTCGACAGTTTGCCATGTGACCTATTAACGATCCTGCTGGAAATGGCCATACGAGATACAAATGTGAACAGAAATGGCACTATGTCCACCAAACAGCACATCGATATAATGGGTCGAACATTGAGAGCGGTAGCAGCCACCTTTGAACAAATTGAGAAGGAGTCTGCCAAAGTGGGACTGGCAGTAAATGGCGAAAAGACCATGCTGATGGTATCAACGCGCAAGACGTCTAGTAGACTCGGACCAGCTGTGGATCTTCCAAACTACAGCTTCGATGTAGTGAACGATTTTATATACCTCGGTAAAGCATGGGTACTTGTGCAAGCAGATGAGACAGCTCTTGGAGTGTTTGAGAGAAAAATCCTTCGAATGATCTATGGGCCGCTCTGCGTTACACCTCGTTAAAGCATGGGTACTTGTGTAAGCAGATGAGACAGCTCTTGGAGTGTTTGAGAGAAAAAAATCTCCGATTGATCTATGGGCCGCTCTGCGTCGACGGCGAATATCGTCGTCGAATGAAACATGAGCTATGCCCTCTATTCTCGGATATCTACATTGCAGACGTATAGAGCTGCAGCGACTAACTTGGCTATCGAATTGGGAACATTGCATGGGGAAAGTTCAAAAGTCGGATGGGCCCGACTGCCCGGAGTTGCTCATATGTACAATATCCTGTAGGTAGAACAGATATAGCTTCTTAAGGGGATCATTGAAATGGAATCGGGCGAAATTCACTGTGCGAACTACATATAACATACCATTCAACACCATTCTGAAATCTATGAAAAAATTAATGCTATGGTATGGGAGCTATATGTAAATCTGGACACATTTGAGGAACCGTGGCATCCACCATTACAGGTTCAATTTGGTACGTTGTATCTCTAAGTTATTTGGTATACCATTTAGATGAAATCGGATAAAAAATATAGGTTATATCTAAACCTGAGCCGATTAAAATTCTGTACTCTATACAATATTTCAGGTAAAGCGAACAAACATGGGGTCATCGGTATACCATTTAGATGAAATCGGACGAAAATATATATGGGAGCTGTATCTAAATCTGAACTGATTTCAACAAGACTTTGAATATATCAATCAGGACAAATTTTAGTATTGTGTGCTAAAGTTTGTCTCAATCGGACAAGTATTGAGAGACATAAAATTGCCCGAAAATATATAGAAGAGATATATCTAAATCTGAATTGATTTCAACAAAACTACACGTCGTTCAACCAGCTCAAACAACCAGCTGTGCAAAATCTTGTCCCAATAGGACAAAACGTGGCGGTTTAGCACACCATTTACGTTAAATTGGAGCAAACGGAATCGACTCACGATTCCTTTTATCTGTTACAAACATATGGAATAATACAGATGGGGCACAACATCGAAAAATGACAATTAAACCACACCAGCTCTTTGTGGGGTCGATTTCATGGTGTAGGTTGGAGGTCAGACATATGAGGCGCTTCAACCTCTAATAATAAGTGATCGATTTGGGATAATCATCAAGTGGTTTTGGAATTACCAATATTTTAATGAATATTTCTGCTGCAAATAAATCGACAAAGCGGAGCTGTCTAACAGTGAATTTCAACAAAATTTTAACGAATAAAATATGCTGATTTGTAACCAACAAACCGGTAAATCTGTCTATAGGTGTGAAATATTTTTTCATGTTCCACATTGTCCCATCTATCCATCTATCGAAACAGGAAGAAAATTCTATCATTTTAATTTTCTTTATTACATGTTTTTCTCCATTACAATAAATAAATACTCTTATCTCAGTATTTAAGAAAAGCAAGTCACTGTTCACGATATCGATGCATTTGTGTACAACACAACAGTTGAACTAAATGGCCTACAATTTTTTGCGACTTTAGTTCGGCTTATCCAACACAAATTTGTTCACATTTAGCATGACGATTTGTTTTGGCCATTTTATTCGTTTGTTGTTGCACAAGTCGGCCACAAGTCACGCAATTACATTTGCAAAAGAGATTAGAAATTGCATTTATTTATTTGCCATAAATCTAAAATCGTTACCAATGGCGCTCCGCCTCGAACCCATTAAATCGTTGGTGAGCTACATGGCGAGTGCATAACCATTTTTAGCAATGAATCGATTTTTATTGGTGTTGTTGTTTCTGTTATTGTTGGGAAAACTTCTTTTAATGAATACCTGTCATAAATCAAAGCAACGAGATGTTGGAATTTTGTAGGACTTATTTTTGTTGTTGTTGGTTATTATTATGGATGAATGAAAAGCGCAACATGATATCAAAATAATTTTGCTAAAAGCTTTAACCTACGCAATCTTAACTCCATTGATACACCTTAAGACGACCTCTGAAATAATGACAACATTGAAGATGATGACGATGATGATGTTGCGGATGCCAAAGAATGCCAGATAGAGATAGGGAGAACGCTAGGCAGAGACTTCGTTTTGGTGGATGGTACGCAAACCAAAATGCCATGCCATGACCATACAATGTCATGTCTGCATTCGACCATGTAGACCAAAAACCAACATTTATCTAACCAGAATATCGGTTAGTCGTATTCAAGGATACCTAACTTAGTCAAACTTTTAATTACAAAATCCTACTCGTCCGTATATTAACACAGAAAATATTGACCAACTGGCAAATGGAATTTGAATGTGCTTTAACTGTGAGTATCTAGACCAAGTTGTTGAATACAATTAATAGGGTATGATGGTCGAATGGAAAGTTATTTAAATGGCAAAGAAACGAGATTGGTTCAAAAAGTGTGGTCAGATGTGAGCCATTTGAGGAAGTTATATTTATGTATGAATATATATTAGTTTGGAGAAAAAGAAATCCATTATTTGTATATATGATTTGTATGTATGATTTGTTGTCATTTTAAATGTAACTTAATAATGCTTCTCTCATAGATGTCCCGCTCTCTATTTGGAAAAAAACTCTAGTAGTCGATTTTTACAATCCTCCCTAGATACCAATTTTTTATCATTAACGAAATGAACGTAAAAGATGATAAGCGCTTGGTGTCAAGTCCGGACTGTATGACGGATGCATTAAAACTTCCCTAAGGAAGTTGATGGCGAGTCACTGTAGATGTGTGTGGCCTAGCGTTATCCTGGTCAAACGGTCCATTTGTTGACACTAGAGATCAGAATTTAGCGTTTGGCCATATGGAATAAACTCATAATAAGTAATCCCCCTCCTTCCTTCCATAGCAGAACCTTTCTGGCCGTTAGTCCTGGTTTGGCCACCGTTTGAGGTTCTCATCGCTCTTTGACCACAATCGTTTTCGCATTGGGTTATCGTATGTGATTCATTTCTCATCTCCAGTCACCATCCGTTTAAGAAATGGGTCTATCTCATTCCGTTTGGTCAAGACTTCGCAGATGGAAATTCGATCCATTCTATGCCAAACATCTTCTCTTTGAATCCAGATTTCTTTTTGAATCCAGATTTGTGTAATTGGTTTAATACAGTTGTATGGTTGATTTGTAGATCCTGGACGATGTTACGTCTGCTAACATGCCGGTCAACTTCGATCATTTCTCCGATAGATTTTTTTGTGCAGCAAATCTCTTTACCAAGAACTTTAAATATAGCTCCTTTTTTTCGGATAGCCCCCATATAAGGGTAAGGTATAAAAATTATAAATATGAGGCCACATAACCCCAAAATATTCAGTATTTTGAGAGTTTTAATCGCATTTTCAACTGAATTGGCTGTAATTTGGTACTTTGAAACGAAATTTGGCACTGTGTTCTGAACTGAGTCTAGAATATGTGTGCCAAGTTTCGTAAAATTCGTTTCAGATTTAGCTATAGCTCCCATATATATTTTCGTATGATTTTATGTACATAGTGTACCAAAGCTCCGATTTGCACGAAATTTGGCATAGTATACAAATCGGTTCACATTTAAATATAGCTCCTACATATATATTTTCGTCCGATTTTATGTAAATGGTACACTGACTTTTGTGTGTGAAGCCAATGGTCAATGACATTATTGGTCCATACCAGTGCGACTTCAGGCCTGGCAAATCCACTATTGACCAGATTTTCACTCTACACAGATCCTGGAAAAAACAACACATCGACACATTCCTCCTATTCGTCGAATCTAAAGCCACATAATGGGTCGAACATTGCGATCGGTAACAGCTACCTTTAAACGAATTGAGAAGGAATCTGCTAAAGTGGGACTGGTAGTAAGAGAATGGATAAAAGGCATATAAAGGCGAGCCAAGTGATGGTTCACGCAGATGGAGAAGACCACGAATCCGATGGAAAGATCAAGTAGAAGACATCATCTCAGAAAATGGGCTTTCAAATTGGATGAGGTGCGCTCAAGACCGACGCGCCTGGAAATCTTTTTATACCCTTCACCACACTGTGGTACTTGGTATTATGTCTTTCTGCATATGTTTGTAACAGGCAAAAGGAATCGAGATATACACATGGTTCTTTTTGAGAATATGCATAGTATCACTTTCTGAGTCGATTTATGCATGTCCGTCTGTCCGAATGTCCATGTTAAATTGTAAACAAAGTGCAGGTCGCATTTATTATCTGAATTGAATGAGATTTGGCACAAATCACTTATTTTGCCCAAGGACGAACCCTATTGAAATTGGGAAAAATCGGTTCAGATTTAGATATAGCTCCCATAGATATTTTCGCCCGATTTAAGGTAAATGGTGTACCAAAGTCTTTTAAGACCATTCGATTTGCACGAAATTTGGCACAGCGTAATGAATTAGATCTAGAATAATGTGTGCTAAGTTTCGTGAAAAACAGGTCAGATTTGGATATAGCTCCCATATATATTTTCGTCCGATTTAACGTATATGGTGTACCAAAGTCCCTTAATATATTTCGATTTGCACAAAATTTGGTACAGCGTAATGAATTAGGTCTAGAATGATGTGTGCTAAGTTTCGTGAAAATCGGTTCAGATTTAGATATAGCTCCCATATATATTTTCGTCCGATTTATGGTAAATGGGGCACCAAAGTCTTTATAAATCTTTCGAATGACACGAAATTTGGCATAGGGTACTGAATTAGGTCCAGAATGATACGTCCTAAGTTTTGTGAAAATCGGTTCAGATATAGATAAAACTCCCATATATATTTTCGTCCGATTTTAGGTAAATACTGCACCAAAGTTGCTATATATCCTTCGATGTGTTCGAAATTTGGCATAGCGTACTGGTCTAAGCCTAGAATGATGAATAGTGAGTTTCGGGAAAATCCGTTCAGATTTCGATATATTTTCCATATGTATTTTCGTCCAATTTTATGTAAATGGTGCACCAAAGTGCCTATAAATCCTTCGATTTGCACGAAATTTGGCATAACGTACTGAATTGAGCTTAGAATCATATGTGGTAATTTTCGGAAAAATCGATCCAGATTTTGATTTAGCTCCCACATATACATATATATTCGTCCGATTTTTCATAAATGGTGGACCAAACTACCAATGTTTATTGCGTTTTATTGAAATTGGTGCAGATGCAGCCATAGTTTCCATAGCTTTCGAATTCTTATTAAAATTAAATTTTTAACATCAATTTTGCTATAAATCGTTTTCCATAGATTTGTCCCATGGTACGCAGACGATACTAAATCTGGTCGAATAAAATTAAATTTATCATAGGTTGCAGAGAAACAGGAATATGTTCCTTCGACGGAACATCGGTTCAGATTTAGATATAGCTTCTATATCTGACCAAATGAAAAATTTAGTATCGGTTGCAGAATGACATTTTTATGGATCCAATTTCATTTTACTGGTCTGTTAGGATTCATCTGTTGAATCCTAATCCTGAAGGGTATCATATAGTCGACCCAGTACGACTTTACTACTTTCCTTACTGGTTTTTAAGCTGGGCTTATGTGACAGCCGTTTTGTCATAAACCGGCTAAGTATGTAAGTACAACAAAGTCTCTACATTTTTTTCGATTTGCACGAAATTTGGCATAGAGTACTGAATTGAGTCATGAATGATGTTAATATTTAGATATGGCTCCTATATATATTTTCATCCTATTTTATGTAAATTGTGCACGAAACATTCCAAGTTTTAATATTTAATTTGTGGGCTGTATTTAAATTTTGAATAGCATGAAATCTTATTTTTACACAGTGATGAAGGTAATCATAGGGTCGGTCCAGCCCGACTTTACTACTTTCCTGACTGTTTCTTAATAAGTTAATCGCCCGTTGTCATTGGTTTTTGTAACAAATTTCGAACTGTTTGCCGTTTAGAATTTTTAGTGTACGAAAATCTGTCTAAAATCCGAAAACAATATATTTATTAAAGAACATGTTCGAAAAGCCAACTTATGAACACGAACTATATCTCCTGCACACACAAATATCTCAGATGAATTTCTAAATTAAAAACCAAATGCATGCGGATTGTTATTATGATCCCTTAAGGTAGTACTCATACTAAGTATCAAATGTACAACGACACAGTTGTGGACATGGATGTATGTTATCCATAACCAATCTGTCCTTATGGCTATACAGAGTAACATAATGTTGTTGATGGAACTTGCATATATTTTCATTTTTCTTGTCCCATTTTTTTTTTTTTTTTTTTTTTGTTAGAAAATTATGGTACACAATGTAGTTGTGCTGATCTTGCCCAAATAACATTCCAACATAAACTGGATTTACAAATGCAATATGCGGATGATGATGACGATGACTACGACCAATGGAATGGTCAACAGAATATGGCAAAAATAAATTAATGTAGCCCAGCATGCACAGAAATGCTCCAGAAATGCACATATACATACGTGCATACATATGTAGTTAAGAAAACTAGTTGAGTATATTCACATCGACCTGTAGCTTTACCAACCACTGTAGGCAGAACCACAAAGTACAGAAATATACAAAACTGCCGACAACAGGAAATTGTCCAGCTGATAGCTTTGGGAAGTCAAATTGTAAATTTCGAAGAATGCAATTTCTACTAGGATTGTGTAGGAAAATAATTATACTCATCATCATTGTTGAAATTCTACAATTCGTTTTTGTTGCACGGAAAGATACCATCCGTTTATAATTACAGTTGTTTATACAAAGAAAATTAGAACTCCATAAATGGAAGTTAGATTTTTTTAATTGCCTTCTTTAGGAAAATTGTTTACAAAATGTTCCAAGAAATATTTTTGGGTTAATTAAAGGCTAGAAATATGTACCAACTATTTCTCACATTGAAAAGTTTTGAATAAGGGAATAGAAACTTTTTTTATTCTGCGAAAATTTCAATTTCACACATTTAACAAAAAACACCTAGAATAGTTTTGTTGGTAATTTGATTACGCACCCCGTAAAAAATTCCTGGGAAATGAATATGGTATAGAGGGGTTCGATATATAAATCTATTGAAAACATTCTAACAGGAAGAAAAAAATAATCTCAATATGGGTCAACTTTTTGGATAGCTTTCAAGTATGTATGAGAGTAGGTTGCGTTTTTTAAGCCAAATTTGCTGTAATTTGGTATTTTGAATTATCAACGGACAGCACATATGATCACACTTTTTAGGATAATCCACGATTCAGGGGTTAAACGACTTATATCTTCCAGCCAAAAGTTTACCATGATATAGACACCAAATATAAAAGTCCCGAACGATTATATATTAATGAATATTAGATGTCTACTTAACAATGTTTTTACTTTTTCATGTTAATCAGCTGTAATTTGATATTTTGTGTTCTCACAGGGTTGTAAATCTTCCTACTAGATATTATATAAAAATAATTCCACTTTTTAAGTTAACCCGCATATTATGTTTGGTATTGATTGTGGAATATATCGGTCAACTTTCTAGGTTAAACACTATATGACGGTATCCTCCAATTTTCGGTTTTTCGAAGCTTTGATACGATTTTACTTATATTCACCAGTGTACAGTGAAAAAATCTTCCTACTTACAAGAATCAATATAAGTCCATTTTTTGGGGGGTTTTGGGTTTGGGTGTATGGAATATAAACGTATATTTAGGATATAAATTGAGCACAAAACCTACCTACTAAAAATGATCAAATATGGCCCAAATAGTTTGGTGGGGTTTGGACACGTTTTTCTACCGATTTGGCTTTAATTTGATAGATGTCAAATCGTCCTATCAAACATCAATATCGATTAATGATTTGGAATAGCATATAACGGTGCCGACCAATTTGTTTGTATCTTTAAGCCTATATTCGTATTTTCCCAACGATTAGGCTTGAATTTGGTATAAAGGGTTCATGAAGGCTGACATAAAAATAAGCTGAATATGATCAATAAGGTTTTGATATAGCCCCCATATAAGGGTAGGTCCCCATTATCAATATTCTTATGGTTTTAACCGTACTTCCCCATTGATGTGGGTCCAATATAGGTCCAATTAGTAATATAGCTCCTACAAAAATTTGTACCACACTATGGTACAGGGTATTATGCCTTTGTGCATATGTTGGTAACAGGCAAACATAATTGAGATAGGCACATGGTTCCTTCTGAGAATATGCATAGAATCACTTTTTGAGTTGATTTATGCATGTCTGTCCGCATGCCCGTCCGTCCATGTTTTCTTGATTTTTTATTTTTAAAATTTTAAATGGGCTGGTAAATCAATACTAATGCTTATTAAGGTTTGTAACCTTGCACATATATATTTGAAGATTTAAAAAGGAAGAAAAATAATTTACAAAAAATTTTTGTTGTTGTTTTTTGTGATCAAAGAAAAGTTTTTTTTTTTTTTTTTTTTTTTTTGATGGCGGGCATGATAACTCCTCACTGGAACATCGGAATCCGAAAATTCCAACTGTATTGGAAAGAGCACATGTCTGGCTCTCGTATGAACTAGGATTATTGATTCGCACAACAATTAATAAAATGGCGGAACTTTGAAATAATTTTTTGGGAAAATCGCCTATTTTTGACCAAAAACTATGTTAAAAAATAAGGAAGATCTTCACCGATTGGCTTTATCCTAGTTCATACGGGAGCTATATACTCCCAGAGAAACGTGTCCACATTTGGAACCGATTGGATTATTAGTTTTTGAGTTATCGTGTCCGCCATACTGCTTCGAGAAAAATGCGTTTAAAGTTTGAGAATCACTCTTGCCGTCACTTGATGCTGACACAATAAATCGGCTATATCTTCAAGAGTTCTTGAGAACTCTTGGGAGCTATAAAGATATAGCTCCCATATATAATTTCGTCCGATTTTAGGTGAATGGTGCACCAATCCCCCAAGGTTTGATTAATTTAACCAAAATATTGCGCAGCCCAATGCCTTTGGCCCAAATAGACGTGTGCGAAATTTTGTTGCAATCGGTTCAGATTTAGATATAGCTTCCATATCGAGTTTCGTCCGATTTTATACAAATGGTGCACCAAACTCCCATTTTTTATCCGATTGACACGAAATTTTGCATAACGTATGGAATTGATACTTGGATAGAGAGTGTTACGTTTCATTGAAATAGCATACACAACTATGTTGTCAGGGTATTATAGCTTTGTGCAACCCCAAGAGTTTGTAACGCCGCGAAATATTGGTCCTAGACCCACCTTTAGACATGTGTGTCCGTCCGTCCGTCTGTCCATTATAATTTGTAAATACGATACAGGACACAATTATGGACCAACTTCACGAAATGTTGCATGTAAATTTTGTTGAAGATGATACTATATCTAAGGGGAGTGATTGACCTTTAAATTGATACCAATAACATTGTCGTGTGTACTCCGATATGGGAGTTACACTTAAATATTTAGAGGTGCCTACGTACTCAGATATTATATAGTAAACCATTACCACACAGAGGGCGAAAATATAGCACTGATCGCTTTAAAATTTTCCATGAGGATCCAGGTATGATCAAGGACAACGCCTTTAAAGTTCGGTGATGATCAGATAATAATATAGGGATGAAGTGGACCGAAAACTTTATTTTTGTGTTTTTTAGAGTCGATCCATTGGCCACAATTAAAAATCGAAGAACACTACACAACCCACGGTGAGGGGAATCTGGACAACTAATTAAAACGACTGTACTGAATATTAGTAATATTTGTTGACTTCTAGACGGAACAAATATCGCGAAATATTGCCCAAGCTCAGAATGTAGAACCACATAAGGTTATATTTTCGTGGAAGTTGTGGAGGGTATCAAATAGTCGGTCCCGTCCGAATTTACTGCTCCGCTCACTGTTTTATTTTATTTATTTATTTTTTTTTTTTTGGTTCAAATATTATTTCATTGTAAATATGACCATCTCTTGTATGTACCCAAAGTGGTGAAATATATCATACAGTCGGCCCCGACTTTAGAAATTTCCTTACTGGTTAAGGTTATAACTGTGGTAAAGCTACTGTAATTTGACATTTCAGGTTCTTGGATGGTGAAAATATCTCTGCAAATATAGCTCCCATATAATAATCCCGTCCAACCGAAGTGACTGTAATTTGACATTAAAGGTTACTAGTCGGTAAGAACATATATTTATAGTATTATATATTTTTTTTTTTACAAAATTAAGTTTTATTTTGAATGTCTTAGCCGCTTTAAGGAATTTTGAGGGCATGGTAGAGGGTTTAAATGCTTGTCCCGACTTAATGATGTTTTTACTTGTTTTAATTGTTATACCCCATATCATAAGGTTAAATGTATTTAACGGAAGGCTCTGTTATATAACTTGTGTGATTCGTGGGAGGGTTTTTTTTTCAAAAAATATTCACTATATTTTAGTTCTAATTGTCAATCTAAGTCGTTATTTTTTTTTCTCAGATGATAACAAACCTTCAAATATTCCCAATAACCATCAAGTCATATCCATCATTGTTTTGATCAAATGTTCAACTATCTGGCTCACTTTTTCCACAGATTTGACAAAAATTTACTCACCTATGCCAGTTGGAGAAAGCTTGATCATTTCCGAAATCCCTCAGCATTTTCTCATTTCATACCCTAATGTCACCAAAGTCATAAAAGTATCCAAGTACCCAAGAATGAGGCTCGAAATTTGCGAAGTTTTTTGCGTTGATGATGTGTTTCGTTATTACATTTAATCCGGTACCTACATATATATATATATATATATGTTCTCACTAAGTGACTCATTTATATGCAATTTAATTCATGCTCAAAATAAACTAATTAAAAGCTGTAAGTACAAAAGAAAAGCAAAAATGTTTAATGTTTGACCCACTTGTTCCATCGTTGCAAATATTTACTACCAATTGTGTCAATTTGCCACCGGCATTGACTGACAAATGAAACCACAAATATGCCGGCAACATGTCAAAGCATATTTTACCATTGAATTTAACATTTCACATAGCCGTGGGCACAATGTCAATATGTAAATCATTACAAAAGTAATTATCTCCATTGAATATTGTTTGTATTATTTTTTACAGAAGCTGCGATACAACATTTGTGTTAACATAATCACCTTGGTGTGGTCACCAATTTTACGAAAAAGAGAAGTCGATGATGAACCAATGACAGCTATCCATGGTAAGTCATGGTAACATTTTTTTATTTAAATAGCTTAAGGGCGTAATTTTGGTGAGACATTCATATCATATACATAATTTTAAATACGCTTTTTTCATAAAATATCATTTACAGCCTTCCAGATATTCATTTCTTCCTCTCTTCATGGTGACCAAGGAAAGAAGAAAACTTCGGGCGGAATTGCTGTATTAACATTCATAATAAACCAATTTTACACCGTTGTTGTGACAACAATGCTTCAGACGTTGTCGTGTTTTCTCCAACCTCGTCGAAATGTCCGTCTTATAATTGATTGAACTGGCTGAGTGGTTGAGACTGAAACGCTGAAGAACCAATATATCGCGTTTTTGTTTTATTTTTTTTGGCTTGGCGGTAGAGAAACATATGTTTTATGGTGAATTTAATATTTCACTAGACAAATGAGATAGTCCACATATTCTCACACAAAAAACCATACTATAAAAATTTTTAAAATTATTAAAACTGTTACTAAAAATATGTTTATTAAATCCCATAAAACTGAAGAACGACTTTTACGACTCTAAATAGTCTGAAAAGTATTTGCTCCAAAGAAACATGGGGTCTAAAACCAATATATCGATGAGGCACATTTTTGTCGTCGTTAGCAATATGGCTGATGGTACAATTATTTGTTGAGCTTTATTTCACATGAAATCCCTCATATATACGTACATAAATGTATATGTCCATGGGAACCACAAAGGATAAGTATTTGCGTGTTAATGTCCATGTATACGTGTGTGTGAGTTCGTATGTGTGCACGGTTGTCTGTGTAAATGATATGTGACATTTTTTGCCTGAGATATTTGTCTTCATTTTATTCACGCACATGCACACTGCACTAACTTACTTTTCCCCACATGCAAGCGTTGTCACGTGAACGACCGCCGGAACGAACAACCGTTGAAAGATTCCAGAACTGTTTCGCGTAAATAACTTGCATGCGGTTGTTGAGGTTTCCATTGTTACACACAAAATTCACATTTAACACATAGCAGTTAAATATGTGAAATATATAACTGTAGAGAGATCAGGAAATATGCAGACAAATATAAATAAATTTATAGCCGGGGGCCTTTTAAAATTTTAATAGAGTTCGGGGTGCGTATGAAAATTATTTTGAAATTGATCATACGAACCAAGGGACAAAAACGCTATTAAATAAAAAATCCGGGAAAAGTGTGGATTTTTAAAGGACATTCTTTTAAGGATCAAAAGCGACGTGGATTTTTTAAAGCATATTTTTACCAAGGATAAAAGATGGGTGGATTTTTTAAAAAAATCAATTTTTTCAAGAATCAAAAGAGGCGCAGATGTTTTAAAAACATTTTTTTTTTCAAGGATCAAATATTTTTTCGAGCATCGAAAAGGATAGGAAGTTTTAAAAAGATATTTTCAAGGATCGAAAATGAGTGGATTTTTCAAAGAATATTTTTTGAAGGATCACAAGAGGTGTGGATTTTTAAAAACATATTTTTCAAGGAATGAAAATGAGTGGATCAAAAGGTTTTTTAAGAAACATATTTTTGAAGGATCAAAAGAGGCGTGGCTTTTTTAAAAACACATTTTTCAAGGACTATCCCAGATCCAAGCGTGGATTTTTTAAAGAATATTTTTCAAGGACTATCAGTGGTCCAAGAATAGTTTTCAAGGACTATCAGAGGCCCAAGCGTGGATTTTTTAAAGGATTATCAGATGTCCAAGCGTGGATATTTTAAAGAATATTTTTCAAGGACTATCAGAGGTCCAAGCGTGGATTTTTTAAAGAATATTGTTCAAGGACTATCAGAGGTCCAAGCGTGGATTTTTTAAAGAATAGTTTTCAAGGACTATCAGAGGTCCAAGCGTGGATTTTTTAAAGAATAGTTTTCAAGGACTATCAGAGGTCCAAGCGTGGATTTTTTAAAGAATAGTTTTCAAGGACTATCAGAGGTCCAAGCGTGGATTTTTTAAAGAATATTTTTCAAGAACTATCAGCAAAATGCGTGGATTTTTTAAAGAATATTTTCAAGGACTATCAGAGGTAGGCGTGGATTTTTTAAAGAATATTTTTCAAGGACTATCAGAGGTCCAAGCGTGGATTTCTTAAAGGATATTTTTATCAGAGATCAAAGCGTGGAATTTTTTAAAGAATATTTTTCAAAAACTATCAGAGGTCCAAGTGTGGATTTTTTAAATAATATTTTTCAAGAATAGTTTTCAAGGGCCAACTGAGGCGTGGATTTATTAAAGAATATTTTTCAAGGGCCAACTGAGGCGTGGATTTATTAAAGAATAGTTTTCAAGGGCCAACTGAGGCTGAGGCGTGGATTTATTAAAGAATAGTTTTCAAGGGCCAACTGAGGCGTGGATTTATTAAAGAATATTTTTCAAGGGCCAACTGAGGCGTGGATTTATTAAAGAATAGTTTTCAAGGGCCAACTGAGGCGTGGATTTATTAAAGAATAGTTTTCAAGGGCCAACTGAGGCGTGGATTTATTAAAGAATAGTTTTCAAGGGCCAACTGAGGCGTGGATTTATTAAAGAATAGTTTTCAAGGGCCAACTGAGGCGTGGATTTATTAAAGAATAGTTTTCAAGGGCCAACTGAGGCGTGGATTTATTAAAGAATATTTTTCAAGGGCCAACTGAGGCGTGGATTTATTGAAGAATATTTTTCAAGGGCCAATAGGCGTTTTATCAAGGGCCAACTGAGGCGTGGATTTATTAAAGAATATTTTTCAAGGGCCAACTGAGGCGTGGATTTATTAAAGAATATTTTTCAAGGGCCAACTGAAGCGTGGATTATCCAAGGTAAGTTTTTTTAAAAAATATTTTTCAAAGAACATCAGAAGTCCAAGCGTGTTTTTTTTAAGAATATTATTCAGGGACTATCAGAGGTCAGACCTCCATAAAATAAAATTTTAAATAATATTTTTCAAAGTCGGAATTACCGACTAAAATTTCTATTGCTCTGATCGGTGCATTTATCATTCGGATATAAGTATTAACCAGTGAGCGGAGCAGTATAGTCGGACGTGGCCGACCATACGATACCCTACACAACTACCACGGAACTCTAACATTCTGCGGATTTTCATTCCGAGCCTAGGCAACATTTCGTGATAGTTGCACCCTTTTGCTCGATTAGAGAATTATACTAATATTCAATACAGTCCTTCTAATTATTTGTCTATATTCTCTTCAACCTGGGTTGTGTTGTAATGTTCGAAATAATCCAAAAACGTTTAGTTTTCAGTACACTTCATCGCAAAATTATTATCTGATCATCACCGAAAATTATAGGCGTTGTCCTTGGCCATAACTGGAACCTCATGGAACATTTCAAAGTGATCAGCGCTATATTTCCGCCCTCTAGTGTGGTAATGGTTTACTAAATAATATCTGAATATGTAAGTACCTGTAGATATTTAAGTGTAACTCCCACATCCGGGTGCATACGACAATATAATTGATATCAATCTAAAGGCTAACCACTCCTCTTGGATATACTATCAACATCTCGGCTCTATGTCCTTCAGGAATAAATATCTGCGCCATACAATACAATTTTTTTCATTTTTCACACAAAAGTCAGGGTCCATTTGACCCTCAAAATAATGAACAATCTTTATCAAAACAGGCATGCTTATTTTTTGACCCTTTCTCAATGTAAAAATCCGAGATTTATGGACAATAATTGCGGCCTCTGGAGCGACCAGAAAAACCGACAAAAATTATGTATTTGGTCCATTTCATCCCCTAAATATTAACCGATCTTTACCAAAAACAACAGGGGTCTTCATTGGGCTGAACCCATCCTACATGCAATTTCGTGAAGATTGGTCCATAACTGTACCAGTGTATCGTGTTTACAAATTATAATGGACAGACGGATGGACGGTCGGACGGACGGACATACTTGTCTAGATCGAGTCAGCTAGAGTCTAGAGATATGACGATCGGTATACTTAAAGGTGGGTCTAGGACCAATATTTCGCGGTGTTACAAACTTTTGGGGCTGAACAAAGCTATAATACCCTGACAACATAGTTGTGTAGGGTATAATTACAATTTTTGCTCATTGCCTCCGATCGAAAAAATGTAATAGGATATTTTTCTGAAATTAAACATCAAAGGCCTTTGCTGTTACATTCAGCTCCGCTACTCTAGTGTCACCTTTCATAATTTACTGTACACACACTCTGTGTGTATATACATAAATATATTCACCTACCCATATATCTATATATATTTACTTACAACTTATGGCTGGCTGCTTGCCTTGTTTTTACCACAAAATACACATGCCACACTTAATGATGATAACAACAAGAACAAAAACCAAGCGTGGATTTTACTTGAATTTCATTCAACTGCTGCAACTGACATTGATGACAAACACCAAAATATAAGTTGGCAACACACACACATACATACGTACACATACAGAGACTCATTTATCCATATACAAACGTCTTACCTATCATCGTCATCTTGGTCCAGACCGACAACGGTGTCGGTGATGTCAAGAAACCTGAACAAAAATTACTTCACTTCAAAGTTGTTGACAGCGTCACAGACACCGACGACGATGATGGTGATGACGACGACGACGATGATGATGTCGAGGACAATACAGGGAAGGCACTGTGGCAACATGTGTTATATATCTAGCCGTTGCCAGAACGCGTCTTTGGTCGGCTGTTTGGTTGGCGACCATCTTTACAAAATTTTGCATCAAGAAATTACTTTGGAAAATCTTCGAAGATAACAACGATACCTACCAATACAACAAACCCAAAAAAACAAGAAAAACTTCCATCTTCTTCATGGATAGATTGTCAAGCAACCGACAATAGCAGGGGTTGGATATTTTCGTTTTTCAACCTCTCCGATGATATAAATAACAATTTGTGGTTAACACAAGGTATGAAAGGTAGATTACATACTGAAGCAGTAGAAACCTCAACATAAGTTAAGTTTTGCCAAAAACAAAAAAATAAATAAATAAAAATTTATGTGGGCTACAGTATCAAAAAATTATATGGAAGAAAATCAAATGGAAAATATCCACCATCAACGTTATAAAGTTTCAAAGTTGTTGTCAACATTTAATGAAGTCTAGGTTTTGTTACAAATAAAAACAAAGTGTGTGTGTAGGAATTTAATATTGCATTGTATTTAAGTTTTATGGATTTTAAATAGAAAATTTCTTCAAAAATTTGGAAATCCGAAAAAAATACAATGAGCGAAATGAGGGTTAGTTATTGAACAAGAGGAGCGTGATAAAAAAACATTGCATGAGGGTGTCAATGTTGTAATTAGGAGAATAAGAATTGAAATTAATAAGAATATTTAATTGGCTTTAAAAATATTCAAAAGGTTAGAGTAAATAATTAAAAATCGTTGTTAAGTTCAACCATAATAACATTTCTATATACATATTCCACAACGAGGAAAATTTGAACCTTTCAAAAACATCAAAAGTGTTTGGTAAATACAGCTTGGAACTTCAAAATAAGATTAGAGACGCCAGCTGTCTTTTGGAAGAAATTATTTAATGCAGATATATGTTGGAAATAGGACCCCTAAATATGTCCCGCCACAATTGAATTATTTCAATGATCCTAACCGCATTTTCCACGTTAATTGGAGCTCATCCACTTTTCAATGGAATGGGGAATCGGTCCGATGTCAATTATCATTGTAATTGTATTTAGAAGAAATACGGATGTATATGAAGTATCTTATATATATGTTGAAGCTATTAAAGATCTGTAGAAATTCTGTTTTATATATACCTGTTATACACCCTACCATAAACTGAAGTATATATTAAATTTGTCATTACGTATGTAACAACTCGAAACATTCATCTGAGACCCCATAAAGTGTATATAGTTTTCATCAGAATAAAATTCTATGTCGATTTAGTCGTGTCCATCATTCCCTCTGTCTTTTAAAATCACGATAGAGCTCGCAATATTATAGACAGGGCTTTGAAATTTTGCACATTCTTTGCTATTATTCGGAATATATATGAAAATTGAATTTATCGGTCCACTTTTTATGTTTAGTTTGAAGTTTTTGGGCACATTTGTCAACCTTATCTGCTGTAATTTGAACCCAACATTCTTATTGGGTAGAAAATCTTCATACTGAATGTTATCAATATTGGTCCAATTTTTAGGGTATTCTTCATATAAGCGTATCGCATAAATTTTGGCATTAAGGAGTGTTAGAGTCAACCGAATTGTCTTTTATTTAACATTTAGAGATTCTAATTGTGCGGAAAATGTCCCTACCAAAAATTATCAATATTGGTTCATGTTTCAGGTACAACGGTACCCCAAATAATCGGTATTTTGAAACTTTTTTCAACGTAGTACTCTGTAATTTGGTATTTTTAGTTCTCACAGGGTCGATCTTCCTACTAATAATGATCAATATTGGTTCTTCCTATTATTACACTCTGCGAAAAGTGCAAAAAATTTAACGGAGGATGAAAGGCATTTAAAAAAATATCGCCATAGGTCAAAGTTGGGAGATGGTGTTACAATTTTTGTTTACAAAAACTTCCCTATTTATTTTTACTGACGAAATGTAACATCAAAATATACTTACACTATCTACAAATGAAGATATGAAAACCAGTGAGGAAAGTAGTAAAGTCGGACGGGGCCGACTATATTATACCCTTCAACAATATGGGTATATTAAACAGGACTATTAACATGAAATTTGACAAAATAAAATATGTGATATTTATTTAAATGTGAATCTACCTAGATCTATCCATAAAGTATGTAAATCGACTTGTCACAGGTTAGGTTATACTAATTTGAGAACGTTTTGTTCCTATCAGCATATTGGGTCCATGGTGAGTCAATTATTTAAAATAAATCTATAATAGAAGGGAGCTATATCTAAATCTGGACCGATTTTCACGAAACAAGACAGACATCACTCTAGGCTCAATTCAGTACGTTATGCCAAATTTCGTCCAAATCAAAAGATATATAGCGACTTCGGTGTACCATTTACATGAAATCGGACGAAACTATATATGGGAGCTATATCTAAATCAGGACTGATTTTCACGAAACTTGGCAGACATCATTCTAGGCTCAATTCAGTACGTTATGCCAAATTTGGTGCTAACCGAAAGATATATAGGGACTTTGGTGCACCATTTACATGAAATCGGACAAAACTATATATGGGAGATATATCTAAATCTGGACCGATTTTCACGAAACTTGTCAGATATCATTCTACGCTCAATTCAGTACGTTGTACCTAATTTCGTGCAAATCGAAAGATATATAGGAACTTTGGGGCACCATTTACATGAAATCGGACGAAACTATATATGGAAGCTATATCTAAATCTGGACCGATTTTCACGAAACTTGGCAGACATAATTCTAGACTCAATTCAGTACGCTATGCCAAATTTGGTGCAAATTGAAAGATATATAGGGACTTTGTTGCACCATTTACATGAAATCGGAGGAAACTATATATGGGAGCCATATCTAAATCTGGACTGATTTTCACGAAACTTGGCAGACATAATTCTAGACCTAAATGATTAGGCTGTACCAAATTTCGTGCAAATCGAAAGATATATAGGGACCGTTTACATTAAATGGGTTAAATATATATATGGGAGCTATATCTAAATCTGAACCGATTTTCCCGAATTTCAATAGGGTTCGTCCTTGGGCCGAATAAGTGACATATGCCAAATTTCATCCAATTCGGATCATAAATGCAACCTGTACTTTGTTTACAATTTACCATCTACAGACGGACGGTCGGACGGACGGACATGCATAAATCGACTCAGAAAGTGATTCTATGCATATTCTCAAAAGGAACCATGTGTCTATCTCGTTTCCTTTTGCCTGTTACAAACATATGCTAATAAAGACATAATACCCTGTACCACAGTGTGGTGAAGGGTATAAAAAGGATCATGCCATATCTCTCAAAAGGAAAAATTCGTCACAGGTCATGACGAATTTTCCCTTCCAATAGGAATTTCCCACGCCCATATAACGAGACCATCCTATTTTCGGTATTTCGAAGGATTTAGTAGCAGATTTAGTAGCATGTTGTAATTAGGTTCCAGTAGGTTCGGCTGAGCCGATCTTAACGACGATTTAACTTGTTAAAGGGGCATTATAGTATACCGATCATATCTCGATTAGCTGAGTAGATTTCGACACGCGTGTCCATCAGTCTGTCCATTACAATTTGTACACATTACAGTGCCAGAGTTATGGGCCTATCGACACGAAATTTTGCATGTAGGTCCGGTTCTGGCTAAAGAAGGTCCCTATTGAATTTGGTAATGTTCGGTTAATATTTAGCGGATGAAATGGACCAAAACTAAAATTTACATGGCGAAGGAGAAGTAGCTAAAGTCTAAGCAGGACTGTATTGATGAAGATCCATCAATATTTAGCGGATCAAACAAACAGAGACTTTTGTGTGAAAAATTACAAAATTTGCTTGCTATGGCGTATAAATATACTCCTAAAGGGCATATATCTGAGATGTTGGCTGTATATCTAAGAAGAGAGGTAGTCTTTTAAATTGACGTCAATTATAATGATGTATGTACTCGAATGTGGAAGTTATACGTAAATATTTTCGGGGGTCAACCCATTATGATATTTTTTAGTGTTACCATTACCACTGTTGATGGCGGAAATGACGCGCTGATGGTTTCGAAATTGAAACATTGCTGAGGCTTGGAATATAGATATGCAGAAATATAAAGTTCAGTGGTAGTTGTGTAGAATATCATATGGTCGGCTGCTATGTTTGAAATATTACCCATATACAAGACTTATAGTATACATATTTACGACCTATTTAATGTCCTCTGATATAGGATATTTGACTATACACCTCTAAATATATATGCATTAGACCTATAGACATATTTATTTCTAGCTCAGGCTGATATTTCATAGAAAAGTTTGAAATTGTGTAGCATAAACGTATTCACTACGGTTGGATCATGTCTTTTGTTGTGCCACAGAACATCGATGTCATATGTGAACTGTGTGTGATGGGAGCATCCTTGGTCATTACCTACACCAGCATTCTTTTGATTTGTCACGAAAAATTAGTTCTCATTGGATCCTACTATTGATTAGAAAAACTTTCGTGGCGATTGGAAAAAAAGCTATCGACCACGTTGGTCTTCGATGACGACCCAAATTTAACTCATACATATTCGCATTTCCGTTATTAGTCCAGAAATATATGTAATAGCTGTTGTTTGTCTAAAATATACCTAATGCAGATTCTGTTCAATGAATATTAAAACCATTGAGCGGAGCAGTATAGTCGGACGGGGCCGACCATATGATACCCTACACAACTACCACGAAAAGCACACTTTCGTTGGTTCTATATTCTGATCCTTGGCAATATTTCGTGCAACCTTTTTACAGATTATAGATCAATAACTCCTATTTCTAAGTCTTGCATATTTTCCAAAATGTTTTTTTCTTGAAGAAAATTTTTACGCCATACAATAAAAAATTAGTCACTTTAGGTTTTGGTTGATTTGACCCTCGGAAAATTGACCGATCATCATCTAAACAGCCGCTCTAAGTATTTCGTCAGATCCCCTTCACCTTGTAATTGTAAAATATATGATGTTCTGTGTATCATAATTGCCTCTAAAGCGACTAGAAAATCTGACTAAATAAATTTTTTCGGTTCATTGCACCCCCTGAATGAAATCTCAACTTCACCGAAAACTATAAGCGTCGTACTTGACCATAATCGGAACTTCATGTACAATTTCAAAGCGATCAGCGCGACATTTCCGTCCTCTAATGGAGTAATAGTAATAATAAGCACATAGTCACCTTTACTTAATTACGTATAACTCCCGCATCGGAGTACATACAGCCATATAATTGGTATCAATTTGAAGGTCAACAACTCATCTTGGACATACTATCAACATCTCGAATATATGTCCTACAGGAGCAAGTATATACGTCCCAGAAAAAATTTTATAATTTTTCACATAAAAGTCAGGGTCCATTTGACCTGCTAAATATTGACCGATCTTTATCAAAACAGGCATGCTTATTCTTAGGCCCGATCCCCTTCTCCATGTAAAATTTCACGATGTTCGGACCATAACTGCGGCCTCTGGAGTGACCAGAAAAACCGACAAAAATTTAGTATTTGGTCCATTTCATCCCCTAAATATTAACCGATCTTTATCAAAAACAATAGGGGTCTTCATTGGCCAGAACCCATCCTACATGCAAAATTCATTCATAACTGTGGCCTGTATTGTGTTTACAAATTATAATGGACAGACGACGGACGGACACACATGTCTAGATCGACTCAGCTAGTCGAGATATGACGATCGGTATACTTAAAGGTGGGTCTAGGACCAATATTTCGCGGCGTTATAAACTGTTGGGGCTGCACAAAGCTATAATACCCTGACAACATAGTTGTGTAGGGTATAAATACGTGTAGAAAATACCCTGTAGAGTAACTTATTCTACCTGTGAAAGGTACTCTGGCTATGAGAAACCTTTACAAAATTGTAAAGGTTCAGTCCAGCCCATTTAAAAATATTTTGAAAGTCCTAGACGGATTCCAAACCTATGTCACAGCATTACGAAGTTACAATCCGGGACCTGGAGGTATAAACAACTTCAACATGTCAGACATTTATTTTCGTTTTCTCCTGGCAGCAATGGTCTCCAAACATTCCGATCGATTTGCATATATATATGAGAAATATACTAAAATATGTATGTATATATTTTTTCCAGACTTGGGGCTTAGTTTTGAAGAAAATTACAGTACAATGGTATGGATGGCCACATTCGACTATACTGCTCCACTAACTGGTTTTGTTTCAGAAAAAAATATTTGTTCGTTCAAATATTTGATGGTTGATTCTCCATTCATAAAATATTTGAACGGAATACAGAACATTCTAAGTTATTTTCTAAAAAAAAGAAAAAGACACAGACACAAACCCAGGCCCAGGCCCAGAATTCAGTAACGATTATTTTCGAAGTGAATAAAAAGATATCCAATCTTAACATAGCAGAACAATTTCTGATAACCTTTGTATTTAACTTTATAATGGAGTTGGAGTTTAACATTATAATGGAGTTGGTGAACAAAAAACATTCCCACATCATCTTGCGAAACTCCATAACATTCATGCTCTCCATTCTGTTTTGTTGCTGCCCCTACACCAGACAACATCAAATTGAAAACTAAATTAGTTCGTGGCGCTTGTGCAACTCAACCCGTGTTGCGTACAACTCAATTTAAACAAATGGGAACAACCAACCACCAGTGGTTGAGAGGCTTCTGTTTGTTGTGGTTTTTTGTCGTCTGCTGGATACGTTCATTCGCCACATGATCGTTGGTGGCTTTTGCAGACTCTTCTTGGGTTTCTAGTTCACAAATGGGCATTAAATCATCTGCGCCTGCTCAATTTCGTTGCATATTAATTACGTTATTAAGATGATAAACTGCCAATTTTCCGAGGAAGACATTCATTTTCGATCACCAGAGAGTAACAATGTCAAAAGATTGAGGTGGAGCGTTTTTGTGATTTTGCCTTTAGATTGGTATCATATCGGGCGGATGGAATGGATGAAGTAGAAGATATTTTACAGAGGCGTATTTATGAATGTACATCATTTGTAATTATGACATGTTAGTAGTGATTTATCACAGGTAAATGCCTATTAATTTGTCAATGAATATTTATGCTGACTAAAAGCATAATATTAAAACTAAAAGTTAAATGAAATCGATGACCGAGTCTATGCTATTATTAAAGATAATGGTTATGAATAGGAGAAATAGAGGAACAGAAATGGACCACACACTGTAGCTTAACTTTTTTTTTAAATTAAATAATATCTGGTTTAAAAGGCCTATACATACATATAAAGATAAAACCGAAATGAAATGACCATTAAACGGTTAAAATGTCGATTTCTCGTCTTTGAGGACTCCATCTAAAATCTTATGGGAAACATTTTTGTAGAATATTGCAAGGATGAAAAATCACATCTTGTGATAATTGGGGTCCGATTCAATAAAACTAGGACGATATTAAGAAATTGAACAAATCTTTTTCATGAATAATAGGGTCGCCACAAAAAAGGAAATTATCATGCCATATCTCCAAACTTTGACCTATGGCGAATTTTCCTTCTGGGTTCTCACATACTCACCATGACTTCGACTTTATCTAACAGTGCAATGTATTCCATGTGATTAGCAATATTTATATGTTGTGCTAAAATTTTCAGTCGAATACGACATTCCTTCATAATGTACAATTTATTCGGTGGGTTGGAAAGTGAATGTAAAAATGGCCATGATAACATCCTATATCCGTTGCTTGTCTTTGAGGATTGTGGAGGTAAAAATATGATATGGTGGGATTTAACGAAAAATTCGCGTAATGACTCGAGATTGAATGACTCGAGATTGACTGATGACATCCCATGATATTTGGGGGACAAAATGGTCCGAAAACTTTATTATTGTCTGTTTTTCGATGAGTTACAACCGGAATGATAAAATTAATATACCCTCCATACTATGAGGGTATATTAATTTTGTTATTCCGTTTGTAACTCATCGAAATATAAATTTCCGACCCTATAAAGTATATATATTCTTGATCAGGGTAAAATTCTAAGACGATCTCCTTCCGTCTGTCCGTCTGTTGTAATCACGCTATCTTCTGAAGGAATTGAGATAGGATGCTGAAATTTTACATAGGATTGTCTTTTGTCTGCAGGTAGGTCAAGTTCGAAGATGGAATATATCGATCCACGTTTAGGCACAGCTCCCATATAGCAGTACCACCTAATTGTCGGTATTTTGGGGTTCTTGGGCGCGTTTTTCAACCGAATACGCTGAAATTTGATACATTGAATTCTTATTGGGTACTAAATGTCTCCACATAAAATTATAAATATAGGTCCAATTTTTCTGGTAGACCCCATATAAAGGTACCTCCTAATTTTAAGTATTTTTGGGGTTTTGATCGTATTTTTCCAGCGAATTGGTTGTAATTTAGTATTTTGAGTTCTTAATAGGTACCAAATCTTTCCACAAAAAATTATAAATATAGATCCATTTTTTCGGATAGCTCCCATATAAGGGTACCCCCAATTTTCGGTGTTTTGGGGTTCTTGAGGGCGTTTTTCAACCGAATTCGCTGCAATTTGGTATTATGTAGTCCTATATGGTAACAAATCTCCCTACCATTTTTTTTAATATTCGCCCCCTTTTTGGGGTCATCCCCATATAACCCCCATTTTTATATTAAAATAGTTATATGATTTGTTCCGTGTTCGGTTCTAAGACTCTGTTGTAATCATTTGGAACAAAAGGTTCGATAATTAACCTTATGCACATAAGTCTGTCGGGGAATTCCCTTTTTTACACTTTTTTTTACACGGCTTCTTCTGAAACCAATCTACCGTGTAAAAACAGACTTATGTATATATATATATATATATGAACTTCAACTCGCATTTAGGCCTAGCCCCTATGTGGAAGGAACCAGAAGCAGTGGACAGATATTCTCCATGCTCGAACTTGAGCTGATTTTGGAAGAAATAATTTGGTCCAAAGAAACATGGGGTCTAGGACCAATATTTAAAACCATAATCGGTTTGTAAAAATGTCGGTATAGGTACACTTATTGGTATATTTCACTATATTTTTATTTCAAGTACTGTCTGTGAAAAATGACGATATGAAGAAAAATACCGAACAAAGTTCCCCCGGCCGACGTGCAGATGTATATTTACTTTGTCATTTCGTTTGCAACACACTAAAATATTCACCGCAGGATCAGAAGAAATTTCTATTTCGATTTACGCATGTTCGTCTCTCTATCCGTCTGTTAGAATCACGATAGAGATCGCAATATTTAGAATAGAGCTCTGAAATTTTACACAGACGTTGCTTGTACTGCTACGATGTTTGATATGTAAATGGGAAATATCTAGAGATGAGCAGTGGGTAAATACCCAATGGGAAAATACGGGGTAAAAACCCATTTTTCGGTATTTATTCGGATATTTACTATATTGAATCGCTAATACAACATCTTACACTCTATTTCCGAGTTTCTGTTATCAAATCGATTCGAAAGGGATACTTATACCCTTCACTTACATCTGATTCGATTTATGCATGTCCGTCTGTCCATCCGTCCATGTATTTTTTTGAACAAAGTATACAGGTCGCATTTAAAATAAAATATGAATTAAATTTGGCACATGTCACTTGTTTGACGAAAAGGACTATTGAGAAAATCGGTTCAGATTTAGTTATAGTTCTCTCATATAGTTTCGTCCGATTTTCTGTCACTTATTTGACGCCAAGGACTATTGAAATTGGAGAAAATCGGTTAAGATTTAGTTATACAGGGTTGCCCATATTCGACGGACCCATGTTTTTTTTTTTTAAATCAAAGAAAAAAAATAAAAATTTGGCGGTTGGCAATGTTAATCATTTATTTTGTTCCAAGTAGATTTGTTTACATCAATTTTTAAATATGATATCTCTCAAATGGCCGCCACTGGCGTTGATGACGTATTGTGCCCTTTTTACTGCATTTTCCATCGTTTTTGCCAACATTTCGCCGGAATAGCGGCTATTTCTTCAAGAATGTTGTCCTTGAGCTCTTCTACGGTCCTTGGCTTGTTAACGTAAACCTTTGACTTCAAATATCCCCACAAGAAGAAGTCAGGCGGCGTCAAACCGGGCGAACGCGGTGGCCAGTCCAAATCACCACTTTTCGACATCAAACGGCCCGAAACAAATTCTACAGAAAATCGATTGTTATGCGACTTGTGTGCGGTGGAGCGCCGTGTTGTTGAAACCAGTACTGCCTCATACGCTTTCGACGAATAATTGGCATCACAAAATTGGTCATCATGTCGCGATAACGCTCCTGATTGATGGTAACAGCATGACCATTTTCATTTTGGAAGAAAAACGGCCCAATGACCCTTTTCGCACTAACGCCGCACCAAACTGTGATTTTTCGTCATGAAAAGGCACTTATTGAATCTCCTGAGGATTTTCAGTAGCGTAAAAACGGCAATTTTGCTTATTTACGGTCCCATTCAATGGGCTTCATCGGACATGATAATTTTGTTCCAAAATTGCTCGTCATCTTCAGTCATTTCGATGACTTTTTGGGCCCATTCCAATCGACGAGGCTTGTCCGCAGGCAACATTCCTTGCGTCAATTGAATTTTGTACGGGAACAATTGCAAATCAATGCGAATAATCCGTTGTAAAGTGGACCGAGCCATGCCCAACTGCTGAGAACGGCGTTTTTGGGATGTTCTAGGGGACCTCTGAACACTGGCTCGTACGACAGCGATATTCTCGGCCGATCGCCTTGGTCGACTTTTATATGGCCTCTTCGGATTAGAAAGAGCCTTACCAGTCGAAAATTTAAACGCTTAATGGTGTTCTTGGAAGGCGCACTTCTCACATTTTTTAATGTTTTAAAAGCACGTTGAGTTGTCACCAGAGCTCCGAAATGCTCGCTCGAATTCGAGTAAAGAGTAAAACTCGCTCGAATTCGAGCGGGAGTACTCTTGCGAGTAGAAAAAGTAAATAGAGTATACTCTATTTTTCTCTGCCACTCAAATAAGAGCGCAAGTGCTTCGCTCGTTTTCGAGTGGGAGTGAAATACGCTCGAAATCGAGCAGATTACACTCTTGCCGAGTACTCTTTTATTTTTATTTATGTTTTTGTTGTGATACCGTTGTTTTACTTGATGTTGTTTGTGTGCATTGTTTGTTTTGTGATGTTTGGTTTGCTGTACTGCTGGGAAAGCATGCATCAACAAGCTCGTTCTCTGCGTTCACTTTATGTAAGTCTGAAATAGTGACAGCAAGACGAACCAGCCTCCAAATTGAAACCCTCGACAATATTTTGATACTAAAATTAAATAATGAACCACTTATGCATTCATGGGGTTTCTTTCAAACCAGCGCTTTTAATATTTTTGGAGAATACTTTTCCACATTTTTTAATGAATACCATTTTAAAAATTTGTTTGAAGGTGTTTATGCTTTTAAAAAAATATTGAATTAATTAAATCACACGGTTGAATTCATTTTATAAATTGAAATAAAAAACATATAAAAATCTTATATGGTATAAGATTTTCATTTGTATTTCAAATTTTCAGTAAACAAAATAATCGAAAAGATCAACATCAAAAAATGTTTGCTACTACACACACACACACAAATAACCAAACAACCAAATTTATTTGTCCACTCGATTTCACTCTTAGAGTGAACTCATACTCTATTTCGAACATTTTGACTCACACTCTTTTTCTTCATCAAGGAGTACCCGCGAGCACTCCCAAACAAAATAAAAGAGTGGAGAGTATACTCCCTAAAAAACTCGTACTCTTTACTTTCTCCCACTCGGGAGTATTTTTCACTCGCGAGTAAAATCGAGCAAATCGGAGCTCTGGTTGTCACAATTGACTTCTTTTTTGAATGTAAATTTCAACTATTTCAGAGCGCTCGCGTGGCGTGTATTGGTTCATGATAAAAATCTGCTTGGACTGACGCTTCAAACGCGGTATGTCTTTAAGCAATGTGACATCTCTGTCAAAAGTTATGGCGTTGCCAGATGGGTCCGTCGAATATGGGCAACCCTGTAGTTCCCACATATAGTTTCGTCCAATTTTCTGTAAATGGTTCACAAAACTACCAATATTGGTCCGATTGAGACAACATTTTGCACAGACTACTGAATTAGGTCTATATTGTTGAAATCGGTTCAGATTTTAATTAGCTCCGATACATGTCCGGATTTTATGTAAATGGAGCACCATACTGCCAATATTGGTTCGATAGAGAAAAAACGTACTTACTTCGATCCAGATAGATGTATGCGAAGTTTTTTTTTTTGAAATTTGTTCAGATTTGTATATAGCTCCCATATATAGTTTCTTCCAATTTTATGTAAATGGAGTACCATACTGCCAATATTGCTCCGATTGAGACAAAATTGTGCATAGAGTACTGAATTAGGTCCAGATTGATCCATGCGAAGTTTTGTTGGAATCGGTTCAGATTTAGATATATCGCACATATATTTTCGTCCGATTTTATGTAATTGGAGCACCAAAGAGTCAAATTTAGGCCGATTTCACACAGTGTACTGAATTAGGTCCAAATTTATGAATGCGATGTTTTGATAGAATCGGTTCAGATTTGGATATAGCTCCCATATTTATTTTCCTTCGATTTTATGTAAATTTTGCATCATACTGTCAATGTTCGATTTGTTCGATTGAGACAAAATTTTGCATAGTGTATTGAAGTTACTACAGGTTGACATCCGTATTGAACTTACTGCAGATATAGCCCCCATATATATTTTCGTCCGATTTTATGTAAATGAAGCACCATATTGCCAATGTTTGTCCGACTAAGACAAAATTTTGTACAGCGTATTGAATTAGGTCTGGATTGATGTAGGAGAATCGGATCAGATTTAGATATAGCTGCCATATATAGTTTCTTCGGATTTTATGTAATTGAAGCATTGACATTAAATTTTTCATAAATTTCAGATTGGTATGTGTATGGGTTGTTTTAATTTAGTTCAAATATCTATGTACGCAGTTAATTTCGTCCGATTTTATTGGTCCTCCAAAGATGCTATGTCAGTACTCTCTACAGGATATTGTAAATATTAGC